>NW_026067920.1:23839399-23844268 GCF_014885135.2 Alexandromys fortis
TTCAGTACCTAAGTAAGCAACACAATGCTGTTCAATGCTGCTGGCATCTCTCAGAAATGCGTCCCCAACTGCAACACCTGCTGGCAAATAAAGGTTACTACACCTACTCCAGCTCACTGTAATTGCCTTACAGGAGGTAAGATCTGAAAAACTACAAAATTACTCATAATACAATCATCTTGGAGCTTAATAATTATTTTACTTAAGCTATGAATGGTATTCTGCAAAGCTTATGTGATTTTTCTTATACATCCATTTATTTGATTCTAGGTATTAGTTTTATTTTTCATATTATCTCATTAAGAAAATGGTTTAATAACAAAGCCAAAAATGAGGCACTTATAAAAAAAATGACATAGTCTTTAGAGACTAATAATAAACAGCTGGTTTTAAAAATCAATACTATGAAGAGGGATAGCATCAGTTTGACAAACAAGATCCAGTCAATGTCAAAGGGTGCTAAAACATTATCTGAAAAAAAATTTGTGCTTCTAAATTTAATAATCAAAATCTGTTTAAAAGTTATGATAAATTAATGGATAAGGTGTCTCTCCAGAAAGGTAATATACATGCCATCAAAATTATGTTCAACAATGAAATGTTATCTTTACTGGACAAATTTCATACCTTAAAATCCTCAATGAGGGCATTAAAACAAAACACTAGACAGAAGATTCAGACTTTACAAGAGGCAGTAGTAGAAAGATTTTTATCAGATTTAAAAAATCATCAAAACTGATGAGCAGGGACAAAGGTACAAGGACAGAATTTAGCATCATCGGTATGTGCCAGACTCTGGGATGACTTACCTGATTGATCAGTAGCCAGGCAGGAAGTATAGGTGAGGCAACCAGACAGGAAGTAAAGGCGGGACAATGAGAACAGAGAATTCTGGGAAGAGGAAGCTCTGTCTGCAGTCCTGATCTGACCACAGAAGCAGCAAGATGTGACTGCCCCACTGAATAAGGTACTGGGCCGCATGGATAACACAGATAAAAATAATGGCTAATAATAGGCTATATAAGTAATAAGAGTTAATAAGAAGCCTGAGCGAATGGGCCAATCAGTTTATAACTAATGTAGACCTCTGTGTGATTTCTTTGGGACAATGATTGCAGAAACTGGGCAGGATAGAAAACTCAGACAACACTCATGTTTCTAAAAAGGATATTATAAGGTATTATAAACAAAGGTCACCAGTCATTCAGGCTGCACAAAAACACAAAACAACTTCAGAGGTTCCAATGGCCCTACCTTTAAAATGGTCAACTGAGAAACCAATATGGGTTAAACAATGGCCTTTAACAGAAGACAAACTGCAGTCTTTAAAACAGCCAGTACATAAACAGCTAGATGCTCACCATATTAGTCAACCAGCCCTTAGAATTCTCCTGTATTTGTTGTTAAAAAGAAATCTGGAAAATGGAGACTGGTGACAGACTTTAGAGCTGTCAAGAGTTGACTTTAGAGGTAATTCAACCCATGGGCACTCTACATTCTGGAATTCCTCTGCCTTCTCTACTACCAAAAGGATGGTTTCTTCTAGGTATTGATTTAAAAGATTGTTTTTTCACTATACTTTTACAAAAAGAGGACAGAAAAGTTTGCCTTCACAGTGCCTACTTATAATAATTCTCACCCTACTAGGAGATATCAATGGACCATCCTTCCACAGGGAATGCTCAATAGCCCCACCCTGTGCCAATACTTTGTCAGTCAGCCATTGGAAGTAATACGTAAACAATTTCCTAAGTCTGTAATTTACCATTTCATGAGTGACATTTTGCTATCTCATTCAAATGCAGATACTTTAAAAAATGTTTAAAAAAATAAAAGGTTTTGCCTAAATGGAGATTACAAATTGTTCCTAAAAAATACAAAGAGGAGATTTTCTCAATTACCTAGGTTAAAAAAATAGGTTTACAAAAAATTAAAACACAAAAGGCACAAATTAGGAGAAATTGATTGCAGATTTTTAATGACCTTCAAAGATTGTTTGGAGAAATTTCCAGTCTATAACTGGCTGTTGAGATAACATCTGATCAAATAATTCATTTAAACAAAACCTTAGATGGTATAAAAAAACTTAAATTATCCCCAAAAATTAACATCTAAAACAAAAAAGATGATTGTTAAAAATTAATTACAGGAGGCATATGTGGATAGAGTAAATCCAAAACTTAACTGTATTCTAGTCATATTGCATTCCAAATTTTCCTCTACAGAAATTTTAATGCAGAAGAAAGATATTATCTTAAAATAAATCTTTTTACCACATAAACCAAATAAAATATTAAAACTTATGTTTAAAAAGGTCTCTAAATTAATTATAGAAAAATCAAGACTTTTGTCAACTAGCAGGTATAGACCCAGCAGAGATTGTAGTGCCTTTTACTGCTGATAAAATTACTAAAAAGACAACAAACCATAGCAAAGAGTTTATGCTAATTTTTTGGGAAAAATTAATAATTATCCCCAAAACAATAAAATTAACCTTATAAAAAACTACTTAAATTCTTCCCCAAACTGTACATGACACACCAACAAATGGAGCCCACACATTTTATATTGATGCAAATAAATCAAAAAAGGCAGGTTACAAATCAAAAAAACATAAGTAAGATAAAACAAAGCCCTTATAAGCTCAGTGAGGTTGCAGTCACTCAGTAATGGCTCTCCAGAGCCCAGCCACATATGCCTGCTTCAAAACTTACTCAGGGCAGAATATTACGGTCAATTCAGCAGAAACACAAAGGGATTGCGAGGGAGCACTAGCCAGAGACATGGCAGTGTTGAGGGAGCACTAGCCGGAGAGAGGGCAGTGTTGAGGGAGCACTAGCTGGAGAGAGGGCAGTGTTGAGGGAGCACTAGCTGGAGAGAGGGCAGTGTTGAGGGAGCACTAGCTGGAGACATGGCAGTGTTGAGGGAGCACTAGCTGGAGACATGGCAGTGTTGAGGGCACTGGCTGCTCTTTTCTGAGGACTGGAGTTCCATTTCCAGCACACACATCAGGCAGCTCCAGCTCCAGGGAACCCCACTGCTTGTTCTGCACCCACACAAACACACACACATACATACACTTAAGACAATAAAAAGTCAGGTGGTGGTGGCGCACACCTTTAATCCCAGCACTCAGAAGGCAGAGGCAGGCAGATCTCTGTGAGTTAGAGACCAGCCTGGTCTACAGAGTGAGTTCCAGGAACACCAGGGATACACAGAGAAACCCTGCCTTGAAAAAAAACCCTGAATTTTTTTAAAAAACAGAATAGCACAAAACTTAATGCTAAAAAATTGGCTATCTTGGAGGAATAAGAAAATTCCAAGAACACAAAAGCTTTTATCTCTAAATCATGAAGGATCAGAGAATCTGGGTAAATCTACATTGAGACTAAACCAGCAGCAGAAAACATCCCCACAAAGATGGTCCAATGACATCGCTTCCCTTGGGAATTCTACCAAATCCTCCTCACAGCATCTGCAAGAATCGGAGAAGACACAATTCTGGGAGACTAGCAATGCCCTGTGCTCTGTACGGAGGATGGTCGGCAACACTCACTCATTCTTCTTGAGTGAGTGAGCTTATTAATTGCATAGCAAGCAAAAGTAGAAGGAAAATAGCAGGCAGCAGATAGAAGTAGACAGACCAATAGACATCACCAGAGTAGGCACTTGCAACATCCAGCAGGGCTGACTGGAAAGGCCACAGAGAGTCAAGCCAGAGTCCCGGGCAGGGCAACCAGAAAGTTGGCTTCCCATTCTCAATGCAGACATTTTAATACCAAGAGATAAACACCAGTCACACTGCCAGAAATGACTTTCCTTCTAGCTGTTCCCAAAGGTGCGATGTTTTCAATACCCTCAGCTACTCTTTTTTCTCTCGGCCACATAGTTACTGGTCCAGCCTGCCCAAGACAGGGGGCCTTGGAGGACATCTGAAGTAAACATGCTGGAGTCTGGGAGAAGAGGGCCATCCTTAATCCCAGAGTCCCCTTTTTGGTAAGCACATGGCAATTCACCAATGTAATTTAGATTGTATTCGGCCCTTGCCTTGTTTATATTTTGTTATGGAACATTAAAAAAATACCTATTAGGTTGTTTTATAACAGGTTTTAAAAGATTTATTTTTTTAAACTTTTACTATTTTTAATTCTGTGTGTGTTTTTAATTCTCTCTCTGTGTGTGTGTGTGTGTGTGTGTGTGTGTGTGTGTGTGTGGCCCAGGGGAGTTGGATCCCCTGGAGTTGTAGTTACAAGTGGTTGTGGGCCACCTGATGGAGGTGCTAGGATTTGAATTCTAGTCTTCTGTGCTCCTCTGAAAGAGCAGTCCATGCTCTTAACCACTAAGTGAATACTCCAGCCCCCATTTGTTTTATTTTGTACGTGTGAGTGTTTGCCTGTATGTGTGTGCTTCACAAGTGTGCAGTACCCACAGTGGCCAGAAGAGGCACCAGAGCCCCTGAAACGTGTTAGAGTGGTTGTGAGCTGCCTGATAATGGGTGCTGGGAAGTGAACCACGTTCTGGGTCCTCTGAAAGAGTGGCAAGTGCTCTTAACTGCTAAGCCATCTCTCTAGCCCCTTTGTAAAAACAAAACAGAACAAAAAACTTTTAGTAATATAATCAGCATGAAAGACAGAAGGTGGATTGATTAAAGCAAGAATGAGGTTTTTGCTAAGGACTTGTTATTGTTAGAGCTTCATTCTCTGATGTGGGAGTGTCATATATCAATCTGTTGATTTCATTGGCTGAGTAATAAAGAAACTGCTGGCCCTGAGAGGTTATAAGATAGGTGGGCGGAATAAACAGGATAGGATGCTGGGTGGAAGAGGAAGTGAGGTCAGACTCTGCGCTGCTTCCAGAGGGACCGGACAG
>NW_026067920.1:23845265-23876491 GCF_014885135.2 Alexandromys fortis
CTCTCATCCCTGCTTAGAGTTCTCCTGGGCAACTTACCATCTCTCTGGCTATGACACTAGGTGTCTTATCAGAGTAGTAAGGTGATTTGTGGGGATGTCATTGTTCCCTGGGTCCTGGCTGACCTTGGAGGTCAAGGCCTAAAATATTGGCTGTCCTTTCTGTCCTAGACAAGACAGTATGAGGAGAAGTCAGGGCAGGAACAGAAGCAGAGGCCATAAATGAACATTGCTTACTGGGTCACTTCCCATGGCTTATTCAGCTTGCAGTCTTATATACCCCAGGACCACCTGCCCATGAGTGGTCTGGACCCTCCCAAATCAATAATCAATAAAGAAAATACCCCACAGATTTGCCTACAGGTGATACAGAGTACTTTTCTCAATGGAGCTGCTTCTTGCCCTATAACTCTGGCTGTGTGGGGTCTCCCTTTTCCTTGAGGATCATTGGTCGTCAGCCCAGGAGGACAAAGGGAGCAGAAGCAGCCAGCGGGGTTTGGAGCATCTGTGAGCTTATGGGAGTCAGCTTCAGTGAGACAGTTCAGTTTGTTGCAGCCATGGGGCTAGCTCACATAGCTAGACCCAGGGGAGGGCAGGACAGAGAACAAGGAAGGGGGCACAGCCACTATGCAGATACAGACTCGATTGAAGACAGACCAATGTCAGTGATGCCCCAGTTCAAACTCTAGAGTGTGCGGGAAGAGAGAGGGAAAGACGCGCTAAGTCAAACAGTGTTTGCAGGGTGATCTGTGCAGTCACATCAGAGCCTAGAGACAGACAGTCTCCAAATAAAGTTAGGCAGGAAGGGAGTCCTCCATACTGCGCTGAGCTCAGAGAGCCATCCGGATGTGTGAACTGCAACCTTAAATTCCATCATAGCTTGTCAGTTTGACAAAAAAAAAAAAAAAAAAAAAAAAAAAAAGAAAAAAAAAGAAAAAAAAACCCTACCTGAGGCACAACCCAATGTACACTGATGGAAGTTCAGATAATGCATGGTTTGCATATAAAAATGAAATTACTGCCGGGCAGTGGTGGTGCACGCCTTTAATCCCAGCACTAGAGAGGCAGAGGCAGGCGGATCTCTGTGAGTTCAAGGCCAGCCTGGTCTACAAGAGCTAGTTCCAGGACAGGCACAAAAAAAACTACAGAGAAACCCTGTCTCGAAAAATCCAAAAAGAAAAAAAAATGAAATTACTATTCACACTTAAAACTGAAATTCTGAGACATGGTACAGTGTGGATGAAACCAGAAGAAGTTAGTAGGCCAGACACGGAAGGGCTCCACTTACGTGAGGTATCTGGTAGATTCAGACTCACTCGGTTAGGTGCTGGTAGAGGGCACTGGGGAAGGAGGAACTGGTAAGTGCATGAATGGACATAGTGTTCACAAATCTGAGTGTAACTCTGACATTAAAATATCGATCTTAGCCGGGTGTAGATGTCTGTAACCCCAGCACTCGGGAGGAGGCGCCAGTCTGAGACTACAACTTGCTTCAAAAATGTTTCAAAATTTCTATTTTCAAAGGATTCTTAGATGTTGACTCTTTCATTTGAAATATCCATTTTATCCATTTTGTTGGTTTTTTTTTGTTCTTTCTCTCTCCTCCCCCGTGTGTGTGTGTGTGTGTGTGTGTGTGTGTGTGTGTGTGTGTGTGTGTGTGTGTGTTTGGGATAACCTGCCTAGAGTACCCAGGCTGGTCTTGAACTCAGCTATGTGGTTGAAAAGAATCTCGAGCTTCTGGTCTCTAGGCCTCCGCTTGCAACAGCTCGTGCGGCAGGAGTGTGTCACACACCGGGTTTGAAGCTGGGTAGAGATCTGCTGGGAATGGAGCCAGGGTCTCTCCTGCCAGCAAACATTATGTCACTGGAGGGAGACTCCAGTCCCTTGGCTTCAAATAGCCAATGTTTTTATTTTTAACCTCCAATCCTGA
Source organism: Alexandromys fortis (assembly GCF_014885135.2). NCBI lineage: Eukaryota > Metazoa > Chordata > Mammalia > Rodentia > Cricetidae > Alexandromys > Alexandromys fortis. Next base: position 23,847,193 of record NW_026067920.1, read on the forward strand.
AGCACAATTAATAAAAACTCAGGGTCAGAAATTGGGGTTCAATCTGAAGAGCCAAAAAGCAAAACAGTCAGCCACTGGCTCTTACCTTGACCTCAGTCTGAAATGGTGATCCTGCCTCCTGGAATCTCAGAAGGAGGCTGACTGCCTCTGAGAGCTGTCTCCTCCCGTCTTATATTCCTTTCTAGGGCTGAGATTGAAGATGTGCACTGCCCAGTTTCTATGGCAACTAGTGTGGCTACTGGGACTAAAGGTGCGTGACATTGTGGCTACTGAGATTAAAGGTGCGTGTTACCATAACCTGGTCTGTAAGGCTGACCAGTGGGGCTGTTTTACTCTTAGATCTTCAGGCAAGCTTTTTTAAATTCAGTTGCGATGCCATTACATAATCCCTTTCCTTCAATTTTTTTTTAGTTTATTTAGAATTTCTTAGACTCAAATTTCTTAACCTTTGTTAAGGCAAAAGCACATTTCCATTTTAGGTTTAGAAAGTCTTTTAAAAAAAAACTAATTTCTTCAAATAATCCACCTCACTAGCTCACAAATGGAAATAGCGCGATACAGTCACCGGGAAACTGTCATCGACATTTTTCCCTTCATCTTCCTCCTCCTCCTCTTGCTCTTCCTCCTCCTCCTCCTCCTCCTCTTCTTTTTCTTCTTCTTCTTCTTCTTCTTCTTCTTCTTCTTCTTCTTCTTCTTCTTCTTCTTCTTCTTCTTCTTCTCTCTCTCTCTCTCTCTCTCTCTCTCTCTCTCTCTCTCTCTCTCTCTCTCTCTCTCGGCTTTAGTAAGTAGAGAAACTGAAGAAGGAACTAAGCATGCCCTGGCAGTGTGACCCCAGTGACGGTAGGGTGAGGGGCTCAGCTGAGGTGTTTGCTGAAGTCATGACTACCTGGTTTCTACCCCCAGGACTGCTGACATCCAGGTATGATCGGGTATGACTGCACACACCTGTAATGTCAGCTCTTGGGAGGGGGACGGGGTTCCTGAGGTTCACTGGCCACCTGGCCTAGCCTAGCCAACGCGTGTCCTAAGTCCCACTGAGAGTCCTGTCTGAAAACCAAGGTGGGAAGAGGCTGTGGGGATGACCAAAAGCAGTGGTTACTCTTTCGAAAAACCTGGGTTCTGTTCCCATTATCCACATGGTGGCTCACAACCACCTGTAACCCCAGTCCCAGGGAACCCACTACCATCTTGTGACCTCTGTGGGCACCGTACAAAACATCCATGCACGTGAAGTCAAAATAAAGATTAAGACAGATGGTACACAAACAAAAAGACCAAGTGAAGCGTGATTGGGGAAGCCAGCTGATATCAATGTCTAGTCTCTACAGACATGTGCACATACTTAGAAACATGGCTACACACACATCAGCACATTTACATATACACACACATATACAAACTACAAAAAGATCAGACGAGAAAATAGTAGAAACCAATTTTGTAAGTGAACTGGCTGCCCACAAAACTGTTCTCCAATCACAAGCCAGTGGCTAAGGCTCATGAGATAGCTTCTTAATCACAGGAGCTGGTGCAGAGGCAGGTGTGTTGAGACACGCGTGTGGTCCTGCCTACCGAGGAGACTAACGCAGTGGGAATACTTGAGCCTGGGAGCTTGAGGCCAGCCTGGGCAAGCTCTTCCCACGTAGCTCAGGCTATCCTCCAGGTGTTTCTCATTCTGCGTTCTCTCTTGATGCTTGGGTGTGAACCGACAAGCAGTCAGGTGCTTCCTAGGCGTGAGACATTAGGGTTAATCTCTAACACTGCAGCACAAAACAAAGATCTAGTTGTAATAAATGGCATCTATTTCAGCCCCCACGGCTCTAATCCCCCATCATTAGCCTTTCCTTGACTTGTATTTTCTCTTTTTTGTGAGACTGCACTTGCTAAGGTTTGGGAAGACAGCCTGGCCAAGCTGAGAGCAGCTTCAGTGTGAGCAAGCTCTCTACACACAGGGTCAGTGACATCTCCTGGCCCCATCTTGCACTTCCTAACCCTCTCTTCCACACCCAAGTCTTGGGAAAACTGCACAGTGGAGGTTTTTCTGCAGTGTCGGGGCGGCGTCACAGGTATTGGGGTGCACAGAAGGATCAGGGCACATGACAGTGACGAGGAGCTTCCATGTGCCCAGGTGCTCTTCTGGGCACTGGAGAAGGCACCCAGCAGGGCAAGGGATAACCCAGGCAACAAGCAAATTCCCAGTCAGAATATTAGACTCCTATGCAAGAAAAATGCCCCAGATTTAGACAGTGGCTTAGCTCTTCTCTCTTCATTTCCTGTCTGCATTTGCACCTAAACCAAAAATTTCAATTATCGCTTTTCTTTTCTCAAAGGTAAAAATGAACGACTTGCAGGAAACTTCAGTTCTATCGCTTGTTACTCGGTGCTGTGCAGTGTGAGCATTCGGTCCTCACAAACCCATGAGCTGGGCGCTGGTCTAGGAAAAGGCACCTAGAGGCGGGTGCTTTGTTCTCCTCTTCCTCCTCCCCCCTTTCCTTCTTATAATTAGAAGGAGATGTTGCCACAGGAATGAATACCCAAAAGAAAGCTCAGAGGGAAGGGGTAGCTGGGCTCACAGCTTCAGAAGTTCTGGCGAGGGGCCAGCTGGCTCTACTGTGGAAAGCAGGAGGCGTAGCGTCATGGCAGCAAGAACGGGAAGCTGAGGAGGGCTGCTCACGTCATGGTGGCCGGGAAGCAGAGACAGGAAGCAGGAGGGTGCTGAGGCAGGGCATACCCCAGGGATCTGCTCCCTCCAACTGGGTATCACACAGCTTTCCCTGGGGAGACGTGAGCAAACACCTGTTCCCCAAGGCTGGGCACAGACTGAAGAAAAGATTCCATCCAGGTCCAACTTGGTGAACTAATAAGTTTTTGGGTGTTACTGACAGAAGTGTGGGTGACATGGGTAGCTATAACACCCAAAAAACTTCACCCCAGTGTCTCACAAAATTGTGTCAGGGAACCCCCTGCCCAACCTACAGCCTGACTCATGGCAGTCACCTTTCCCCCAGCAGCTCAGCACTTAGAAGATCCTGGGACTTTTCAGGAATGTTGGAGCTTTCTGAGTTCCCTAGGTCTTAGAGCCTCCCTCCTTCCTCACCCCTACTCCTAGAGGGAGTGTTTCAATCCAGAAGAAAGAGCCACACAGCACCAGGCCTCACCACCAATAGCCCTTTCCTGTGACCGCACCAGGATGCTACCCACTGGTGACATTTCCGTGAACCAGTCACCTCTCAAGCCTCTCACACAGCCACGCTTCCTCCTCCTTTTGTTTTCCGAGACAAGGCCTCACTCTGCGGCCTCAGATTGACTTGGAACTCACATTTAGTCTAAGCTGATTTTGGACTCAGAGCAATCCTCCTGCATCAACCTTGCAAGGGCTAGCATAGGATTACAACTGCAAGCATCAAGCCTGGCAGCAACCGGCATTTCATACCCAGATCTGAAGAGGGGCACACACCAACGCGTGTGACGTGAGTGCTCAGAGCCTGTTAGCGTGGCCTCAGGGTCCTCTCCGTCAGTGCGCTACCTTCCAGGGGTTTTAGGAGAAAATACTCAAGACAATGAGCTTCAGGATGGGGACAAAATACAGAATGCAAAACTTTCAGATGATAGAGGAAGAATTTAAAAATCTGACCAAATAACAGAAAGCCAATAAAGGGGAGGGGAATCCTATTTAGCACTGTGAACTTGACACAGCCTACACTTGTCTGAGAGGCTCCATATGAAGGCACTACCCAGATCTGATTGGCCTGTGAGCGTGTCTATTAGAGATTGTCTTGATTGTTAAACGGCTCAGTCCACTGTAGATGGGACCCTGCATCAGCCAGCCAGCAAGCCAGGAAGCAGTATCCTCTGTGGTTTCTGCTTGGGCCCCTGATTTCCCCCCAGGTCTGTGGCCTGGAAGCATGAGCCACATAAATCCTTTCCAATTCTATGACAGTCTCACAAAGGAAACTCAGGAACAAGGGATCCTCTGATGAGTCTTTTTCTTTCCCTCCAGCCAGCTCCCAGATAATGACATAGAGATTTCTTATTAATTAGGAAAGCTCGGCCTTAGCTGAGGCCTGTCCCTCAGTCTTATGCCCACTTATTGTAACCTACATTCTGTCGAGTGGCTCGGTTACCTCTGATCTGTGCCGTGTGTCTGACTTCTCGAGTCCCACTGGCCTCTCTTGCACGCCTAGATTCATCCACCTCCCACTTGCCCTCTCTGTCCGGAAGTCCTGCCTATACCTCCTGTTTGGCTATAGTCCCTTCAGCTTTTTATTACACCAATCACAGTAACACATTTTCACACAGTACAAACATTCCACAGCAAAGTCCTCCTCCACCCTGACTGTGCTTCAGTGGCCTTGCTTCATTGTGTGGGAGCCCTGAAGCACTTCTTAATATACTGGGTCTTAGGTACCAGATACTGCCCACCCCCTCTGATATCCCATAATACTAATAAACAAATTATCCCAAGTATCAGGTCCTGCGCATTGCTAAGAGAAAAATAGAATTATAAGTGCTGGGAACACGGCCTATTTTCACACGCAGCAAAGAATGAGGAGTTGCTCACCTAACCTGGAGCACAGAGAAGAAAATAATAAAAGACCCAAGGAGAACTGGGCTGGGCAAACTCACGTTCTGCAAGCCAGTGCGCCGGAGGATGCTCTCATCAGAGTCTGAGGACCAGTCTGAGTATGGCTGATTAAACGATAACTCACCTCTCTGCAGACTGCTGTTTGTTCCTGGGGCTGGTAGCAGGTAAGTCTTCACACGAAGCCACAGATCTATCTGCACCAGTACCTGGATTTCAGCTCCTTGAGATGGACGTATCCAGCTCCCCGAGCCATGAAGACCATGAGATCATATGTGGGATTAGCTTGAGCTGCTGAGCGGTGGGCTAACCAGCTACACAGCGGCAATGAAGCGGCTCCCAGGGGATGCACTCTGGGTCCAGGGCCACACGGAACAGCCAGAACAGAAAGGTAAGATCCTCTGAACTCAACACTAGAGCAAAGGCTGTGGCTTGAGAGCATTGTGGCCAGCACGGGGGATACTGTTTGTCCTGCTAGTAGAGACACACAATAAGTCTGTGTGTGTGTGTGTGTGTGTGTGTGTGTGTGTGTGTGTGCTTCTTTGTCCCATTAATTGCTAATGATCCACAGGTACCCTGAAGACAGGATCATGCATAAAAAGGCTCAGTATTTTCAGAAAAACCGGACTATTATAGTTTCCTTTATTAACACTTTATTACAGATGACCTCAGTTAACTTCAGAGCTCTGGAACCCTTCCTTCCTCTTAGATATATATTTTAGTTCTTAATGGATTTTAGAATCTGTAAGAAAACCCCAAGTATGAAGTCCATGTACCCCAGGACAGAGTCTCGTGTGAGATCTAACTGGATCTTTCTAGCCTGTGGAGCGGTAAAAAGAAGGAAATCTTAAGATTGAAAGAGAACACTGGCATTTTTAAGTCTGTGGCTCTAGAAAAGTATCTGGACTGGAGATAAAAATGTGAGATTTGTGTGCATAGAACACATTTGATGCCATGAGTCTTCATGAATGTAACGAGGTGGAGAATTCGGAACCTTTGGCTAAAGCCCTAGGGTTCCAGGCGCTGGGAGGACGTGTTTTATGACTATAGTCATCAAGGCCAGGGCCTTTATTGAGAGAATACCTCCCTAAGACTGGGCTGTAGGCTTACTCACAGGGATGTGGACATTCTGCCCCCAAAAGACTCCACCTGGAAGGCTTTTTACTCTTCAGGGATGAGAGCCCCCTCCCCTAGTGTTCCCCGGACTTTATACTCTAGCTCCTCCCTAAGTCCAAGGCAATTAGGGCAGAATTCCACGTCAGAGGTGGCAGGCAGCGCCTGGATCCTCAGATGAAGGTCTCCTGATCGTCTCCGCCCTTCAGCCTACAATATACGACATCCTGACTTTTAAAGAAAAGACGTGTGTGTGTGAATTTGTGAAAGATTTATTTACTTTTTATACAATACTCATTACCGTGGTTTCATTTTAATGGACAAGTCACGTGATTGAAAAAGCAATACGTCATAATAAAAGCTATAAGTTAAACAGGGCAGAGACTGGGCGAGAGGCTGTCGTCACTCGCTGCGAGCTTGGTTCTGTCCTTTCAGTGAATCCGTAGTTGTTCTCTGTAATTGAGGACAAAAGATGCTGACGCTGTGTGTAGAAACGCCCAACCCTCCTTCCAGGAGTCTCAAATGCACCCAGGCGACTCCGGTGACTGGTCCACCCTGAGCGCAGACCACCTGGTGCGCATGCTCAGGCGATTGTTCACGGATGTTGAAAGGCGCTATTGCACCGATTAGGAAATAAAAGCATGTTGCGCAAGCTCACAAAACTGCCTTGGCCGACCGCTTTTCACAAAGAAAGGCGGGTGGGTGTGGTCTTGTGTCCCCTGCTGCTGACGGCAGCTAAGAACGCTGCTGAGCTGGAGGACGACTTGAGAACAAAGCCCTTTGCGCAGTCTCCAAAGCCGAGCCTGCTGCCTGCCGAGCGGAGCTCCAGGCACGGTCTGCAAACCGCGGTTAAACCAGGGGCTTCGCTTCCCATCTCCGCTGAGAAGGAAGCTGATTTTTAAGCCTGCTGTTCAAGAATGAAGAGACATTGAACTTGAGGTTTTGACACTTGAGTCTAAGTCGGCTTTGCAGCCAGCTACTACTGCCGTTGGCCTCTCTGCACCTCGATGTCCTCATCTGAAAACAAAACCAAAGAATCATCGCCATCCTTCCCAGCTCTCTAGAATTACTGCCATATTGAAAAACAAACGAATATAGAAGTGCAATTTACACAAATCAAATACATCCATTTTAAGCACTCAGTTCCAAGCTGTCTCGGCAACGTCTATGTAAATTATGGAGTGTTCTCATCACCCCGAAATGGGCTATTTCCTCCATAGTTCTCTTTCTTGTGCCTCAATTCCCAGCCCCCATCCTCAGCCACAGCTGGACTTGCTACAGTTACAAAGAGTTTCGCGTATTTTAGTTTCATTAAATCGCATGCACAGGGTGTATCTTACTATATTTTGGTCATGGTAAGATAGGTATAATAAAAAGATGGAGAACTACATACATGGGTGCGCTCTCCTGGCACAAATGCCATGCTAATCTCTACCAGTGTTCCAGTTACTATTTGTGCTACCAAAACAAACACAATATGAAAAAGGTTTTAAAGATCTTTTAGGCTGTGTGTGCGCGCGCGCGCGTGTGTGTGTTGGGGAGGTAGAAGGGTCTGCAGTTTTTTGATTCATGACTTATTTCATGCTCAAAGTATATTTTTCCCATATTTTAATTAAAAATGTTTTATTTTTATTTTATGGGTGTTTTGTCTGCACGTAAGTCTGTGCACCACGTGTGCCTGGTACCAGTGGAGGCCAGAAGAGGGCGTCAGATCCATTGGAGCTGGAGTTACAAATGGTGTGGGCGACCATGTGGATGCTGGGAATTGAATCAGGGTTCTCTGGAAAAGCAGCCAGTGCTCTCAATTGCTGAGCTTTTCCAATTTTTAATCTGTAAAACAGTTTTATTAGTATACATGAATTATACATAATGTCACACATGTACACACTTGTATTTCTATCATATTTATCTCCCATTACCCTTTCTCATTCCCCTCCCACCCCCATTTACCCCTGTCCTCTCTACTTGACCCATGTATACTTTCATGTTGTGTGTGAATGTGTGTGAGGGGGGTGTTATTACAGAATCATGGGTGAGAGTTTGTTTACAGGAACCTGGGCACCTCACTGGTAGCCACGCCACTGAAAAACAGTCTCTCCCTTTCCCATCAATCACTAACTTTGTATAAATCCTCTAAAGAGACAGAGCCCCGTGAGCCCCTCCCCCTCCTGTGACAGACTCTTGACCTACCCAATCGTGTGCAGGTAATCACAGCTGCTGTGAGTCACACATCCACGGCAGGGCCTGGACGTTAGCATCCCACACCGCCACCTGCTTTCCTCTGGTTCTTACTTTATCTTTACTCCTCCCTGAGCCTTCGAGGGGTGACAGTGTCCCACCTGTGGTTGGACAGGCCACAGTCATTTCTTCTCTCCGTTCTGACCAGCTGTGAGTCTCTGCAGTCACCTCTGACCATGGCAAGAAGCCGCCTCTCTGGACACACTATTTTATAGACATAGCCACGGTTATTTAGAAAACGAAAGACCCATTGGTCCGTTTGGCAAAACAACAGGAATGCCTTCTCCACTAGGTCACATGACATCAACATCCATGAAAGTCTGACTTGAATCACAGCATCGGATTGAATTCTGTGCTGGCTCGTCACACGTCAGCTTGACCCAAGCTAGAGTTATCTGAATGAGGGAGCCTCAGCTGAGGAAATGCCTCTATAAGATCCAGCTGTAGGGCATTATCTTAATTAGTGATTGATAGGGGAGGACCCAGCCCATTGTGGATGGTGCCATCCCTGGGCTGGTGGTCCTGGGTTCTATAGGAAGCAGGTGGAGCAAGCCAGAACGCAGCACCCTCCATGGCCACTGCATCAGCTCTGCCTCCGGGATCCTGCTCTGGTGTGAGCTCCTGTCCTGACTTCCTTCAATGATGAACAGTGATGTGGAAGTGTCAGCCAAATAAACCCTTTCCTCCCCAAGGCGCCTTATGATCATGGTGCTTCATCACACAACGGAAACTAAGAGAAATTCCTTTGGATGAAGCAGATATTAAATATAGAAAGCAGTTGTGTACCCCCTAACAGCCCACTATTGCAGCAACGGGGGATATCTGGCCTGCTGGTCAGTATCGTGGTGCACGGGGTCTATAGCTAGCCCGACAGTCAACTGTTGATGACAAGTCTCCCCCAACATCTTGCACAGGAACGTTTGGCACGACCGGGGCCAGCAAGTAGGGAAGAAGCTCCCAGTGTGGTTCCAGTTTAACTTCTGCTTGTCCTATGGCTAAAGCATATGGTGTCTTCCATGGTCTCACCGTGTAGTTCTGGTGGGCAACCAAGAGTAGTGATCTGTGTTGTTTTGGAGAGGGTCAAAGGTCTTCTTGACCAAAAGCTCATAGAGGGTAGCCTACTCTTGGCCCTGGGATTTTCATTTAATAACCCGAGGCTTCTGGAAGAAGCTTTATCGGGCTGGAGAGATGGCTCAGCGGTTAAGAGTACAGGCTGCTCTTCCAAAGGTCCTGAGTTCAATTCCCAGCAACCACATGATGGCTCACAACCATCTGTAATGAGATCTGGATCCCTCTTCTGGCCTGTAGGCAAAACATCCAGACAGAATTCTGTATACATAACAAATAAAAAAAAAGCTTTATCTAGTTACATTCCATTTTCTATTGTTGTAAAATAAACAAAATTTACCACTTATATTATTTGTAGACAAATCTCATGTAGTCCACGTTGGCCTCAGACTCACTATATAGTTGAGGTTGATTCAGAACTTCTGATCCCTTGCCTGTCTCTGGAGTGCTGGGATTACAGGCATGTGCCACCACCCGTTTTATGTGGTGCTGGGGACTAAACTCAGGACGTCATGTATGCTACAAGGTCCTCTACCAGCTGGGCTACATCCGCAGCCCGTGTTGGTCATATTAAGTCATAGCAGTGTGTCACTCACGCTGTGTCTCATCAACACTGCCGTCCATCTACAAACGCCTCTCACAAGAATGAAATGGTCTATGATGCGGGGTGCCCTTCTGTACGCTGTGAATGTTTTCTTATCCTTGGCTGATAAAGAAGCTGATATGGCCAATGGTCAGGCAGAATGGAGCCAAGTGGGAAATCCAAGCAAAGATACAGGGAAAGAGAAGGCAGAGTCAGGGAAATGCTGGCAGCTGCCGGGGAAGCAAGATGTGAGGTAATGCCATGGCCACGTGGTAAAATATTGAATAATAGAGATGGGTTAATTTAAGATGTAAGAGCTAGTTAATAATATGCCTGAGGTAACAGGCCAAACAGTTTGTAATTAATGTAAGTTTGTGTGTGATTATTTGGGACTGTGCAGTTGGGACATGAAAGTGCCACCTCCAGCTACCATCTACCTATGAAATAATCCACTTTCTCGCCTCCCGGCAATAGCTGTCCTTCCCATTGGTGACTAAGTTTTAACACGAATCCAGGGGATGGAGGACATAAACTTCCAGATCACAGCAAACCCTCTGCCCTGTTTGAACAGGCTTTTTATTTTGCTGTTGAAACTTATGGGTGTTTTCTGTCCTGGACTCAACCGGTTTCAGATATAAGATATGCAAATGTTTCTCCTATTCTTTGGCTGCCTTTTTCCTTTGCTCATATTTATGTTGTTTTGAAACAGGGTCTTGCTGTGTGACCCAAAATGGTTTTGAACTTGTGGTCCTTCTGCTTCTCCTCTGGACTGCTGGGGTTATAAGCATAAGCCGCCATATACAGCTGAGTCTTTCAAGGCACGTTAAAAAATTCTCATGGTGCCGGCAGTGGTGGCGCACGCCTTTAATCCCAGCACTCGGGAGGCAGAGGCAGGCGGCTCTCTGGGAATTCGAGGCCAGCCTGATCTACAAGAGCTAGTTCCAGGACAGGAACCAAAAGCTACGGAGAAACCCTGTCTCGAAAAATCAAAAAAAAAAAAATTCTCATGGAGCCGGGCGGTGGTGGCAGGCAGATCTCTGGGAGTTCGAGGCCAGCCTGGTCTACAGAGCTAGTTCCAGGACAGGCACCAAAGCTACAGAGAAACCCTGTCTCGAAAAACAAACAAACAAAAAAAATTCTCATGGAATCCAATTTGTCTATTTTTTATTATGTGGGCCTCTGTTGTCATATTCAAGAAATTACTGTCAAATCCAACATTGTGAAGCTTTGATCTATGTACTTCAAAAGATTTTTATAGTTTTCGGTCTTTGGTGATTTTGATTTAATGTTTATTTTGGCTTTTTGAGCAGTATCTTACTGTGTCGCTCAGACTGACTTACCCTGCCAGTTTCTCCTCAAACTCACAGTTCTCCCGTGCTCTTCCTGAGTACAGGTGTCCGCCATATGCCAAGAGTTGAGCAAAGTTTGTATACAACACGAGCTAAGTGATCCTGATCCATTTTTAGACATGTGGATACACGGACTTCCCTTTCTTTCTTTCATTCAGAAAAAGCCATCCCGCACTGAATGGTCTGGCACCTTTGTCAGAAACCACTTGGGTGCATAATTGAGGGTTCATTTTAGACTGTGTCTATATGTCAACGCTACACTGTGTAGCGCTGGGATTTAAAATCTACTCTTAAATCTACTAGTGAGCTTAGAGTAGATATTTTTAAAATCTTGGTATTTTAATATAAAAGTTAAGTCAGCAGCCATTCTTCAGTTTTACACAGTATCTGTTTACAGGTGAAACAGGCCAGAAGCCCTGCATCTTCAAAATCTACTGTGTGGACCAACGAGATACGACGTTGCCTCACGAAAGCTGGTGTCATCAACGGTGATCCATGGATGGTAGGGTTGACACTTTGTAATGAGGGCGGCAGGGCCGGCGTGATGGGGACAGAAGACTGACCCACACTTGACGTTCAGCAAATACATCACTGTATTTCAGATAATTATAGCCAAATTCTCACTAAGAGAAGGGTAAACATTTAAAAAATGGAGAGTTAGAGTGAACCCATCTGTGTGGGACTGGGCTTAGAATCGTCAGCGTGTATCACTGGGTCACGGGACAGGACTGGGTTTAGAATCGTCAGCGTGTATCCCTGGGTCATGGGATAGGTGAGTTGTTTAGAGAAATAGAGCTACATACTTACACCTCCTCTTTGAGTTCACAGAGTGAGTTAGGAAGCTGAAACATGGCAATAGAAGCCAGCTTTAGGAACCAGACAGTTTCTTTTGGCTCTGGACTCTGAGGAACCAGTGTTCTGTGGGGAGTTGATTCCAGAGAGAAACAGGGAGAACTCGCTGAGCCCAGAGCATCCTGTGCCAGCCAGGATGGAAGTGTCCAAACAAATAAGCCAGAACCAAAGATGGAGTCATGTACCCCGTGCCCAAATTGGGGATAACTTAAGCATAGAAATAATGAGATTCATACATTATAATTCTTTGAATTAAATGAGCCCTATGCTATAGAGACATTAGTGAATTAAATGCGACTTTTATAGAAAGGCTTCTTAGCAGCTTTCATATTAATGGCCAAAGAGGGACCAGCCATTGTCGCTTGTCCTAGAGCCTGAAACTGGGATCATGAATAAAGTATGGATAGTCCAACTGTCTCCACATAAGATATTCATCACAAAGAAAAAAGGAAGCCAGGCATGATGTCATCACAGGAGGCAGAGGATCCCAGTGAGTTCAAGGTCAGCCTGGTCTACACAGTTCCAGGGCAGCCAGGGCTACGTGGAGAGACTCTGTCTCCAAACAAAACAAAACATGAACAACAAAAAAGAAAAAAATAATTTGACAGTGGAGACAAGTGGAAGGCAACATAACCACGTGATCCAATTTACTGCCGTGACACCGCGTGGTGCTGGAGAATCAGCAGAGAGCTGTGTCCCAGACTGTATTTTATGAGGTGCTGGGTGGTGCACACTTGGGTGCCAGAGGCAGGACACTCAGGTGTAGGCCACCCTGGACGTCACAGTGCAGCCATGTCTCAAGAAACTCCAAGCTGATGTAAAAATACTCAAAGGCGTGAGGCCATTGAGGCATCCAAGCTGTGCAGGGTAAGAGAGCCTGGAGCGGCATAGCGGTACGGTCCTAGCAAGGTTGGGTCCTTCCCCTGAATGAACATCCCTGGCGCAGGACACACAACTCAGCTGTGGCTTCTGGGCATATGTGGCAGGTTTTCCCACCATTTCTGCAACTTTTCTGAAAGTTTAGAAGATCTTTGTTTTAAAAAAAAAGCTTTATTTTCAATTAGTTAATAAATTATTTTGAGGCAGGATCTCACTACGTAGCCCTGGTAACCCTCAAACTCACAGAGATCAGTGATCCACTTGCCTCAGCCTCCTAAGTACGTGAGTTAGTGGCACACACTGCCATGTCTGGCTTTGTGTGGGGTCACTATGTGCGTGAGTGCAGGAACCACAGAGGCCACAGGCACTACAGAGCCCTGGCTGGAGTTAAAGGCAGTTGTAATCTACTCGACGTGGGCACTGGGGTTCAAACAGTCCTCTGCAAAAGCAGTGTGCTCTCTTGACTGCTGAGCCATCTTCCAGAGCGACAGAAATAATCCTTCAAAAACATTACCACGAGGGGCTCAGTCATTTCCAGGGCTGAGCTGGTGGACACAGATGGCTCCCCCCCATCTTTTTGGGGCGTACAATCAATCTGGCACCAGGCAGTTAGACACCATCATAGTAGGTGCTACCTGAGGTTCCTAGGCACTGGCAGGAGAGAAAAGAAAAGCCATTCGGCTGAGGTGGGCAGGACTCCACCAACTAGATCCCGGCCCAGGACGGTCGGGCAGCAAGTACAGGTTGGGGAAATGGAAGAGAGGCAGAAAGGTTCATGGGCTGGGGAGAAAGGTGGATCTGAAGAGCTGAAGGTGGAGGAACAGGTTAATGGGAATGGGCTGCTTACCAGGGCCAGGGCTTGGTTTGAGGTCCTGAGGCCCTGAAGCAGCCAAGGGGGCCTGTGTTGACGCCTGTGGCTACTGTCGCCACTGAGGGCCGTGCAGAGGTCGGTAGGATTGGCCGCCACCTGGAGCCATGCTGACGTCCAAGGGCCATGCCGCTGCAGGGGCCATGGCAATCCCAATGGCCTAGCGGCCACTCAGATGTCACCAGCGCAGGGACATCCCGGCCCAGGCTGCTGCCAAGAACCACGTTTGGGTCTGTGGTCCATGTTGATGTCCCTGGTCCAGGTTGCCACCAAAGACCACATGGATGCCCATGGCCTAGCTCACAACCTGTGACCATGTTGGCATCCAAGGGCTGTGCTGCCGCGGCCGGGGCAAAGCCTATTTGAGTGGCCAGTGCTGTCATGCGAGGCCGTGGTATTATCCAGACCAGGGCTGCTGCTAAGGCCATGTCTGGGTCCGCGGTCCTGCAGCAGCCAGGGTCTGAGTTGATGTCTGTGGCTTCTGTTACCACTAAGGGCTGTGCAGATACCTGGGGTCTGGTCAACCACCTGAGACTGCGTCAGAGTCTAAGGCCAATGCTGCCTCCAGGGCCATACTGACCCAGGTGGTCAGTCACTCAGACATTCGAGTAGACACTTGAGCCTGGGCTGCCGCCTAGGGCCATGTCTGGATCAGTGGTTCTGTGATGATGTCTGTGGCCCGTGTTAGCAGAGAGGATCACTGGGACCATGCCGTGCTGAGCAAGCTCCGCCTTCACCGACCCTGGGATGATGGCTGCTCTGCCCTTTGCTGTATGTATGCTGCAGCAAAAGAGCTGGGCCCGCCCTCAAGGGAGATCCCCCACCCCCACTCACCACAGGCGTGGCCCGCACCTGGGCAGCACACAAGAGCTGGTCTCCCTTGTCTGCCACAGAGTGGTACTGGTGAGAGAAAATGCCCACCTGGTAGCACCTGCGGCTGGCCCTGGGGTCACAAGAGGGGGAGAACTAGCCCTGACCCTTACCGTGGGCAGCAATCAGGAGAGCAGGTTCTGCACCTGACCTGGGTGTGGGCACAGATGAGCCAGCCCTGAGGGCACAGGGGCAGGAGAGCTGGCCCACATTTGCCAGCTCTGCACCTTGCCTGGGCAAAGACAGGGAGCTGCCGCCCCCCCTCCCAGGGCCAGAGAGCAGAACTGGCTCCGCCCCTTGAGGCAGGGGCACTGGGCAGGGGCACTGGGAGAGCGGGTAGGCAGTGTTGGGGAGCTCGGCCAGGAAGTGCAGATGAGGGAGAGCTAACAAGCTGGCCAGGCCAGCTACCACCCAGAACCCAGGCCCAGAACCAGGGCCCAGAGTTGGCCCACCCCCAAATCCACCTCATCTATGAACTGTTGGAGCATGTGAAGGGGAAGAACCTACAGATCCAAAAATTCAGGATCTCCATGACACAGGACAGCAGCAGGATATCCAGAGAAGAGCCCCAGGGAGAGCTCATTATTGGCCAGGGGCCTCCAACTCGAGAAAATGAACACTTGCAAGATGAGTGGACTAAAAGGTGAACTGCGACTCAACAGGCCACACCACAGCTGCCGAGACAGTTATTTTCTCTCTGTCTACACACACACACACACACACACACACGTTTTCTTTGTTTTGTCTGTTTTTTTCTCCTAAACTTGGTTTTGTTTTGGGTGGGTTGCAAGGGCAGAGGGCAGATGTGAGGGAAGCTGAGTGGGATCAGAATGCTTGACGTGAAATCCAAAAAGAATCAAAAAAAGTTAAAAAGGAAGAAAATGTTTCCAATAGAACTTACAATTCTGGCCAGAATTAATTAGGCCAAACCACTCCTGCCTCTAGGTTCCTGCCTAGAGTTCCAGCCCTGACCTCCCTGAGGAGTGTGAACTGTGAGAAGACAGACACCATGTCCTCCCCGTGTTTATGGTCATGTTTGTCACAGCAATAAACTCTGAAGCGGGTGAGAGCAGGTGTTTCAGGATCCTTAACCTGCATCCTGTTTCTTCTGGACCTGTGCTCTCCTGTGAACCGTCTTTCCCCACTGGATTTTTGAGAGGGTGGTCACTGTGGCCAAGCCGTTGCAGAACTCAGTATAGCCCAGGGTGGCCTCCGACTCCATGGTTCTTCTGCTTCAGCTGGGGTTACAGATGTGCCAGACCAGCTGGGGTTACAGATGTGCCAGACCAGCTGGGGTTACAGATGTGCCAGAGCAGCTTCCCACTAGGCTTTGTCTCTTCTGGTATTTTCACTTACTGTCTGCTTGTCTTCTGTAGTGAAAAGAGCAGACTTTTGCCCAGCGGTCGACCATTATGTACGGTTCTCTGGTCCAGGTGGACTTTATCCTACTTAGCACACGGAGTCTGCCATGACCCACATCTTTTTCGAATGCCGGATTCAGCTGTCTGGTGCTGTTCTTTAGAAGCTGTCCTGGGGTGAGATGCCGAATCTACATTATGTTCTCGAGCTTGTCTCAGGGATCTGTCAGTCATACAGCTTGTGTTTGACTTTGCTTTCTTTTTCAGATATTCAGAATTTCATTTCAAAAATGACTTTCATTACAATTTTAACATTTTGAGAAATCTTTTTATCACCCAGAGGCTCGTGTGTGTAGCAGAGCACAGTTCTTCTAAGAACGTTAAAGAGGCACACGATAGCACCACGGGCATCTCCCCAGCTTCCCAGGGTAGTGCTTAGTAAGATAGTCTTAAGTTCAAGTTTATACCTTGGTTCCTCCACTTAAGACCAACGAAAATGACACAGCCCAACAAAGGAACAATGGTTCCTGTCTGACATGGTTGGGGTCCCAAATGTCCACCTCTAATGAAGGGTTTCCTTCCCCGGTTGTTTCCCCAGACGGACCCCTCATTCTGTCTCCTTTTGTAGAGGTGAATCTGAGGTTTCCTGGTCAGAGCACGACACTGGGGACTAACCTCTAATGTTTAAGCCAGGCTCAGGTGAGACAGAACTCAGCGGAAAGACTCCCTGATGTTCACGAAGCAGCCAGTCCCCAGACAGTCACAAGCCTGGGGTACACCTCACTCACACGCTGTGTTCTCATTCCGACCTGGAGCCAGAATTCAGGAAAGGCTCCCAACAGATATCCTGAGCATAGACTGGCCTGTCAGCAGGACAGAGCTTGGGCACAGCTTCTGCTGCAGGCTTGCAGTCACGAGAAAGACATCGTGCTTCCCTACGCTAGGCTTGAGCACAAGCCCTGATCATGTCTCTGTCACCAGCCGCCATTCAGTTTATAGACTGTGCAGCGCTCTCTTTCTTTAGACGGGGTTCACTCTAGCCCAGGCTGCCCTGCAGCTTACTGTGTAGCTAAGGCTGGCCTTGCAGTGATCCCTGTCCCAGCCTCCCAGAGGTGCCGACTCAGACAATGTACATTCACCCTGCCGGGCTAGTCTGTCCCTTGTCACCAAACTGAATTTTCTTTAACGGTTCTGATAGATTATTTTTTCCATGTGAAAGTATATTCATTTAGGTAGCAGAAGAAAATGAGAACTTATTTTTAAAGTATTTTTTTACATTTGTATTTAGTGTGTGTATGTTTGTGTGTCATGACACAGAGGTCGGGCCAGAGGACAACCTGGAGTCATTTCTCGGGGTCGACTCAGGCCGTCAGGCTTGGCGCAGAAGACTTCACCCACCGAACCATCTCACAGGCCTGAAAGATTCGGGATTTACTAGAACCACACCTCTGGAAGTTCCTCCTCTAGCTTCCAGGCGCTAATGTTTCTAACTGCTTTCTTTCGTTAGTTCAGCTTTTACCTCAACGGCTCCTTTAGTTTCCCATTTCTTCACGTCTCTTTAGCCAGTTCCTTTACAGTAAAACTCTCTTAGAATCCCGGCATAGTTTTTCCTCCCTCCTTTGGTCTGTTCACACTCTATTATATAAACAATGTAAACTACTAAGAAGAAGATGAGCTACTAACAAAGATAAGGTGGCTGCACGCTGAAAGGCATTTAGAAAGTGTCTGTAACCCAGAACTGAATAGCGGCGTTAGACAGACTGCTCACTGGTTACAAGCACTCGCTGTTCTTGCAGGGGACTTCTAAAAGTAAACATTACAGTAAATATCAGGACTAAAGATGGCTTCTTAAAGAGACAGAATCATAAAGAGGAAAAGTTAATATATTTAATTATAGTCTAAATTAACTTCCTCCAGGTCTGTTGGCTCATGCCTGTAAAAATGATTTTGAAGGTCACGACCCATTGCCAGGTAGAGCGGCACACACCTTTAATCCCAGCGTTCGAGAGACAGGAGCAGGTAGATCTTTGAGTCTGAGGCCAGCTGGTCTACAGAGTAAGTTCCAGAATAGCCAGGGCACACAGTGAGATTCCACCTCGAAACAAACAAACAAACAAACAAACAAACAAACAAACAAACAGGAGAGCTGCTGTGAGTTCTAGGCTTATCCTGGGATACCATCTCATAACATGGAGAACTAAACAAAAACGGAGGAAAAAAGCCTTCTATGAATCGTTGACAACCTTAAAGGTAGAGATATTTATAATCCATATTACTAATAAAGGGCCAGCATGCACACAGACCACAGGTAGACATATAGTAAGCCTTAACACTCAGCAGAAAAACAGATGCTCTTTAGACCTTAACACATCTGCCCCATCCAAGACCTAGCTGTTATCAATTTGACAGTATTAAGAAATGCTTTTGTTTTGATATCTTTTTTAAGGTAGAGTCTAACTGTGTAGACCAGGCTGGCTTCAAATTTGCCATCCTCCTGCCTCGATGCTGAGATTAGAGGTATGCGCTACCTTGTCCAGCTTTATGGACTGGCAGAACTCGCCTTCCAGGTTCTCCTGCATGAGGACGCAGTTCAGGGGCCCTCACTAGACAGCACGGGCGTATCTTAGTTTTTGGCTTCTAGTGCTAAGAGAAATAAATCTATTTCTTATAAAGTAGCTTATGGCATTGTTATTAGCCGCACAAATGGATTAAGAATGAGAAGAAACCCAAGTGACCAATAAACATACAAGCATACACTTAACCTCCCTAAGTAAGTCTCCAAACAAAAACAATGACACTAGGGGCTGGAGAGATGGCTCAGAGGTTAAGAGCATTGCCTGCTCTTCCAAAGGTCCTGAGTTCAATTCCCAGCAACCACATGGTGGCTCACAACCATCTGTAATGAGGTCTGGTGCCCTCTTCTGGCCTGCAGGCATACACACAGACAGAATATTATATACACAATAAATAAATACTTAAAAAAAAAAAAACAATGACACTATTCCACTTTCTCTGGACTAGTGAGAACTGCAGTTTGTCAGGACCTGTGGTATTTGTAATAAACTTACAAACAGTAGCACCCGAGGGGAGGAATGGGAAGCATGAAGGTAAGACCAGCAATGGGCAAAGTGAAAGCGTATTTCTATGCAGGGACTTCATGGGCTGCAGTTGAGCCTGGTAAGTCAGTGTCGGAGGGAGCCTTCATCCCTGCCCCCTATGACCACGATGAGCAGAGCTTCAGAGCAAAGCCTAAGCCTCTGTACTACACTGCTGAGATTCTGTTATTACTACGACAGGACCATCCTGACTGGCAGGAATGCTGGTGGCTGGGCAAACAGGGGCATCAGGTGCTGCTGGTAGGCGCCCATGCTGGAACAATTTGGGAGGAGAACTTGACAACTTGCTGAAATGCAAATCCATCAGCTAATATATTCATGAAAGAATTTTCAGAGGGTTTTACTGGAATGTTAAGGGGAAGAAACTGAAGCTAGGTGTGGTGACACGTGTCTGTAATCCCAGCACCCCAGAGACTGAGACAGGAAGAGCGTGGGTTAGAAGCCAGCCTGGGCCATATAATAAGACACTACTTAAACAGAATAAAACCAAAAGCAAGCCCAAAATATAATATCAATATTTACTGACAAGAAACAGATACATGTATTTTAAGAGATTGCTAAACTAGATTGTACTACTGAGTGAGTAAGCTTCAGCTCCCTGTATCAGGATGCATCACTCTAAAAGTATGCTTTCAGAGCTGCGGAAGGATGTGTGCACTATGAGGTCACTGCATGAAGGCTGCACACACCATTCTGATGTGGAGGCAAAGTATGGAGGCACAAATGACAGGCATCAGGGCAGTAAGTAGAAAATTCAGTGCAAGGTTTACTTCTGGGAGGATGGGTGTGTGGGGATGTTTTATTTCTACTATAATTGCTAGTGCTGTTCCGTTGGGTTACTAGGTGGTACCACAGCATTGCTGCTGTGTTCTCCCGAATCCATCCCCTCGTCCCATCTCTGAAACAGCTTCTATGGACATCCTGGGGTAAATCTGCCCTGCGTTTCCCACATCTGTGTCTTTCCCACTTTGGTGGACAGAATGAGGATGGAGGTCAGGCAACCAGCAGGTTCGAGCGCAGACTGGCAGGCTAGGTAAGCTGGAACTCAGTTTTACACATTAGAAGTTATGTCTTTTCTAAGTTAAAACAAGTGTTTGCTGAAAGGAGGAACATTTGGTTTTTAAAGTGTCTGAACTGATGTGTCTGCTATGACATATTTAAGTATCTTCTCCTTTACTGTTTGAGAATACTAGAGCATATGCTGACAGAACCTGCAGAAGAGACACATACGCAGGTCTGCCCATCTCATAGCGGGCGAGTCTGGCTTCAGAAGGAAACTGACTTTAACAGCAATGTTGTTAAGTAGCCTTCCTTGCTCCACTTCTCCTTTCCTTCTAGACTTCTCTGTGTGTTCTGGCAATTTCTGTCTCACCAGTTACTTCCACAGAACTCTGCTTCCTACTTCAGACAGTTCACACATGCGCACTTACATAAAGCCAACCCAGAAAACCGAATGTGCACATAACCCAGGCCACAGCCCCTCAAGGAGAGGCTCTGGCATCAGAATCCATGATTTCCTGAGCATGATTGGGGTGGAGGTTAGTGCTTGTCATTTAAACATGACCATGTCAAACATCAGTGTGCTTATGACTCCACTGTGAGCTTTAAAATATGCCACCCCCAGCTCCACAGCCACTATCTGCCACTATCCCAGCACCTATCTGCCAGAGAGAATGAGGCCTAATTTAAAAAGCAAGGCAAACGACCACAAACTTAGCTCCAGTACTGACTGCAGTTATGGCGGTACACGATAGAGATTTCTCTCACATATTTATCCTGATGTACAATAATTCAGACAGGTGACTGACTACATGTCTTACTAAAGAATTAATTTTGTTAATTTATTAAGTTAGAGGAAATATATTAACCATAGGTAGGAACAGAGTTCCAAACAAACAACAATGTCACTCAAAATTAACCTGTAAACCACCATGTTTGTTTTGGCTGTTTCTTACAGACACACAGCGGCTCTAACAGAGCTGGGGACCGCTGGCCTGCGTCAGTGTCCTGGCAGAGCAATGCCAAGAGATCACAGGGAGGTAGGCAAGGCAGGCCATGAGCAGTGAGCACAGCACCACCCTCCCGACAAGTCCAGACCACTCCCTCCCACGGATTATTCTAACTGTCTTGCAGAGAAGGAACACGTGGTCCTTCCGGTTCTCCTCCCCTCTTTGTGGTTTCCCGGGAGTGCTGGCATCCATTAAACCTGGGCTTCTTCTAATCCTGTTTGATTTGGTCTGATTTGGATTATTGCGTTGGTGGAGAGGTTTGTTGGCCAGAAAAACTGAACACTACGTGTCAGGCTGCACATCCACGTGTGCTACACACACTGATGGCTAGTGCAGTGTCACCGAGTATGCTCGTGTGTGTGTGTGTGTGTGTGTGTGTGTGCGCGCGTGTGTGTGTGTGCATGTGTGTGTGTGTGTTACTGCCCTTAGACAAGCTGCCATCTGAGGGTCTGTTCACCCATAAAGACGTAGGTAAGAATATTGTCCTGTGCACTTTGCTCACACTTACTCTCACACACACACCCATATTCTTTTGTCTATTCTGACCTTTGGAAGACAATTTGCTGCAGTGTCTGGCTGGCTGAGCACTGCCTTTGCCCTCAGGGCTCCTGGGCGGGTGGGGGGGCGCCCTTCTCAAGACTGTCAGCAATGTTATTATACCTGTGTTTGTGCATGCATGTACGTGCTGACATCTGTGGAACTTCTTAGCTGTGCTGTTTTTGGCCGCTTTCCACTCTGTTCTTTCCTTTCCCACATTTGTTACGACTCAAAGGCATCACCTCCGGGATTCTGCTTGTTCATTTTAAATATGAGTGTATATGTGTGTTGCACAGGTGTGTGTCGGCATACATGTGTGCAGATGTGTGGAAGTTAGGCTCCATCCTATTGTAATTGTCACTTTAAGAGACAAGCCACACCCACTCCCTGCAGCCCCTCCCTCCCTCGCCATCTTGGCTTCTCTCTCTGTTCTCTTGTCTGCTCCCCCCTTCTTCCTCTCTCTCTGTCCTCTTCTTTCCCTTCTCTCTCTCTTTTCCCCCTTATCCCTTCCCTCTCCATAACCCCCTGAATAAATATTTAACCTCACTGTACATGTCATGTCTATCCATCCATGCCTCTGTCTCCTGCCTGCCCGCCATGTGTCTCCCTGCCTGGGACCAGCTACAGCTCAGGGACCGGCAGCCGTCTCTGCCTGGAACTGGCTGCTCTCAGGGCCCGCTGCCTGCCGCCACATGGCCCTCTACCACCGCTTGGGGACCTACAGCATTTCTGCTGCCTACTGCCGCATTTTTAAAAATCATAACACATTCACCTTGTTTTTCAAGACAGTCTCTCAAGGCTAGCTTGACAGGCTATTGAGTCCCGGGGATTTGCCTTTCTCTGTCTCCCCAGTTACTGAGATTACACGCACAAGACATCAGACCTAGTTTTTCTACACAGATTCTGGGGATTGAACTCTGGTCTTTTTTCTTATGCATCAAGTACCAACTGATCCACCTCCCAAACTCTACATATTATTTTTATAAAAATGTAAGAAAAAAGTGGATGAAATATAAGGGTAGAAAATGATTGTATGTGCTAGGTGGTTGTGGCGCACACCTTTAATCTCAGCAATCAGGAGGCAGAGGCAGTCAGATCTCTGTGAGTTCAAGGCAAGCCTGGTCTACTGAGCTAGTTCCAGGATAGTTAGGGCTGATACACAGAGAAACTCTGTCTTAAAAGGTTACATGAGGCTCACTTTGGTGGGTTAGCTTGATGGCTTGTTTAGCCATCACAAGGACCTGTGTTCAGATCCCCAGAACCCATATAAACACTGAATATGGCTGTGTCTACCTGAAACTGTAGTGCTGGGTCTCTCATAGAGCAGAAAAATGGCAAGCTCCAGGTGAGTGAGCGACTCCATCTCAAAGGAGTAAGACGGAAGCTCCATAAATAATCACTGTGGGGAGACTGAGAGAGGCCTATAGATTCACGGTCTCTTCCTTGAAAATGCCACAGTGCCTGTCTATTCACCACGCAAGCTGTGGAGAGGTCACGTGGTCACAACTGTGACTTATGTGGACCGCCACTCTGCTTATAACTTAAGTTGGTTTCGGCAGGCTCTAGCAGAACTCAAGTGTGGGTCTACAGGGAATCTCTCTGAGTGATCCGTCGTGAGATGAGAATCTAGAAGCTGTGAAGGACACTGCTGCCATGCTGGGACAACCAGAGGTGACCTCCAGAGAGACGCAGCTTGGTGTCATCTCTTCTGATCATTGTACACTTTGAAACACTATGGTAGTCAGAAAGACTGGGGCTCACTCTTTATACTGGGGGATGCTGCACACATGTCAGACACCTGCAGAAACAAACTCTGTAGGATGGGAGTGTTGTTTACATTGGCAGTGGAAAGGATCCCCACGAGAGTGACATCGAACCCAAATGTGGTTATCAGCCTTGCAGACTATGGGAGCAGCACACATCGAAGTGAAAATGCACTTACTCATTGGGAAGAACAGGTAGCTGGGGTGTGGCCAGTAAGAGAGAAGGTGGGAAAGGAGGAACTTGCAAATCTAGGCTGTGAGGCTGGGTTCATCCTGGGTGGCTGAGTGGAGTAAAGCATAGTGACAATTGTGAAAATTAAGGTGTGAACACACAGTTACTCATACGTAAGACCCCAGGGTTGCTTTCTGGGTAACAGATAACACAAAGTTGGGGTGGAACTCCCTGTCAGACATGACAGGTGGGGACGCTGAGATGGAGAGGGACAGATCCGGGCGCTTCCTTCCTAGGTCCAAGCGCGAGAACACATCAACCCTTGTTAGGGCACAGCACGAAGACCACCCAGGACCACAGCGACCACAGCGACCACAGCGACCACAGCGACCACAGCGACCACAGCGACCACGGCGACCACGGCGACCACGGCCGTGGAAACACTGGGCTCAATTCTGAACACAGCCTGGCAGACAGGAAGTTACAGCCAAGAGCAGAGAAAGTCAGTAATTGAAAAACTTCCCCCACAGAAACTCAAATTATAGGAAGAGGTACAATTAACTTTTGCCTTAAAGAATTGGAAAATTTCTTCCAAATAAATAACAATATCAATGCAACAATAGATGATATTTATGGAGAGATTTCTATTAATTTACTCACTCCCAATAATTCTGTAACATTATCCTAGGATTAGCTTCCTCTACCAACCACATTTTAGGGAGACTGGAGGAACTAACCCATCAGAATTGGATGAGCTAGGTAACACAGTGCCTCTGGCCTGGGAGAGGCAGAACAGTTGCTGAATGATAGCTAGAGGTTGACTCAAGAATTATTGCCCAGGGGGCTGGAGAGATGGCTCAGAGGTTAAGAGCGTTGCCTGCTTTTCCAAAGGTCCTGAGTTCAATTCCCAGCAACCACATGGTGGCTCACAACCACCTGGGATCTGGTGCCCTCTTCTGACCTGCAGGAGCAGGCATACACACAGACAGAATATTGTATACATAATAAATAAATTTAAAAAAAAGAATTATTGCCCAGTTTGGAGACAAAAGGCATTTTTAATGCTTATTTAAATATGCCATCACCAAAAAATACGACAGCTTCAGTTTCAGCTTCTAAAATAATTATATAGCTCACAATTTCCAACTAAACATTCAAAAGGAAAGGAATGAGTACAGTGAAGATCATTCATATGCTGTTTCCACTCACTCCTGTTAGTGGGGAGCAAACCAGACTCCTGTGCACCTGTTCTACTGCTGAGCTGCATGCCCGGACCCTCTGTGGTATTTCAGACCTTAAATGTTTGGCTAAATGTTCTGAGACAGGTCCTGAATGTGGGATTGTCCTATGTCAGTTTCCAGAGTGACAGGGTGTGCCATCACACTCCAATGATAACCGTGGAACCTTGGCATTTCACCTCGCACACAGCTCATTCTCCAGACTTCTCAGACAGCAGAACCAGGCAGACCAAGGCACTTTCTACATGGTTTTTGTCATTGCCATTTATTTCAACTAAAGAAGTATAAACTCAGAATTAATGTAAAGAAATCCTTAAAATACTTGGCAGAGGAGATGCCTGTCCATGTATCACAGACAGACACAAACTAACCAAACACATTCTGTATAGAGTCAGACTATAACAAAGTCTGGTTTGTTAATATCAGTCCCCTGAGGACTTTATCATCAGTGAAAATCCCAAAGCAGGCTCCCTTCTGATCACGCTGATCACAATAGGCCCATTCACACACACACATCCAAACCCTGCTATCAGAGACCAGCAGCCAACTGCAAGGCTGAAGAATAATGAGACCACACATCGTGTATTAAGAAACACTTTTTAAAAAATAAATATGGTATTAGCTATTTCCACAGTATCAGATGACTGAAATATATATAACAAAATCAGACATTAAAAACAAATTATCAAATAATTGAACTTCATTTAACAACTAAAAGATACACTAATAATTCTAATTTCTTTTTGTATGAACTGAATGTGAGCTGAACTGTTCTTTAAAACTGCTGTCCTGCCCCACATCACCAAGCCTGCTCTCTGAATAATTTCCAAACACATGATTTAGTGCATGCTCACAGTCTGGAACAAAATTTCCCGGGTATGCTATGTACCTGGTTAGAAAAAATTAAAACATGATCTACAAAATAGTTGATTTCATTTTTCTTGAATGTATGAAATTTCTAGCCATTTAATCTATCCGGGACTTTTAAGACACTCCTAAGTGACTCCTAAGCGACTGTAATTGTTAAGGGGTTGTTGAAACAGGTTTAGAGAATGGATGGGTTGGAGAGCCATACAAGCGAATGTTACAGAACCGAGACGATTCTACCCTAAACCATCACAGGCTATTCTAGGAAATTTGGGATGTCACTAGCTTCAGAGAAGAGAAACTAATGACCAGTAATTCAGGCTCAGATGACCAACTCAGAAGCATGAAGAACCGAGGGAAACAAATTAACACTACTATCCAGTAAAAGCCTGAGAAGATGGACGCGTCTGGACAACATGATACTGGAAAAAGCTCGTCTTGAAACTCCATGCGGCTTCAAGATCTGTCATGCCTTCATATTCACACAGACCTACACTCACATCACTGGGTACCATCACACAGGACTCACTTTCAATGCTATTCCTAAGACTTGACAGTCCACACAATGGTGGTCAGCACACATGCACGTAACACTACCAACTGCAACTCTTCATTTCTTAAGGTCTTTCCAAAACTCAGTCATTTGACAATTTAGGCCTTTTCTCTTTCAAATAAATAAAGGGTAACAAATATTAGGAATCTTGACTATGTAAAATTTGAAATTATTTTCTACACAGCCTAGAATTATACAAGGAAAAATGTATATAAAAATTTATATTTACAGTTAGGTTTTAATGAAGCCTAACTATATATCTGTCTCAGCATGATTTACGCGGTTTGCAGGAATAACTAATAAAACACTTAGAAGTCATGGTTTTGAAGGTCTTCAGGAAATGAACAATTTCAGATGTCCAGGAGTGTGCCTTCTCTCTTTTTATGTTTAAGGGTGCTTTATGCAGGACGCCCTTGACCAAAACGACTTTTAGACCTAGATTTTTTAAACAGAAAAGAAAGTCAGACTAGCTCTGGAACAGAAGGCTGTTGTTGTTGCCTCAGTTTGTCCGCTTGACAATATCAACACTCAGCGAAACTGTATGCCTCTCATCAGTGAGATGCAATTTGGAATTCAAACTTACAAAATGATTTTGAGAGAGAATCTAGTAAGTAAACTGCACAGTACAGCCAGGAGCAGCACTGTAACGGAACACACCAGTGTTTCTGGGGGACACAGATGGACACTTGGGATGAGAGCCGTAAAAACTGCAGCTGTAGGCACGGCTGCTCTGGATGAACCCAGCACAGCGACTGAGGAGGCCGCGTCCAGCTGTGCAGATCTCCGGGTCGCGGACTAGGCACACAGCGTCTCTAGTACATGTGTTCACATCTCAGTACCTTAAGTCCTAACAGGAAGTCAGTGATGGCGAATGGCACAAGACTTATTCGTTAATTTATTGAGAGAAGTAAGATGTGACTGTACTGGGGGACTTTCTGGTAAAGAAAGGGCCAACCTACGCAGCCCTGTCCCCCTCGGGCAGGATAAAGGCTTAGGACTGATGTTCAAGAGATTTTTGGAATAACACAAAGCCTGTATCAAAGGCAGGCAGATCTCTGTGAGTTCGAGACCAGCCTGGTCTACCGAGCTAGTTCCAGGACAGGCTCCAAAGCCACAGAGAAACCCTGTCTCGAAAAACAAACAAACAAACAAAAAACAAAAAAAAAAAACCAAAGCCTGTATCAGACGTAGACGAACAGTGTTCTCTCTACTCTGCAGCACACTCTGCCTATTGACACACTACAGAGAAAGGTGGGGGAGGGACAGGAAAGGGCCAGTGACTTCCTACAGTGACCCTAACACAATCTACATAGTATGACAATTTCGCCAGCCCGCAGCTGCGCTGCAGCTTTTACTAGTGCAGTATCGCCATCACTTGGTGTTGGAGACACATGTGGTGAGCGTGCTAGGAGAGCTTTTACCTCCAGACTGCGGACAAGAATGGCTGACTCGAAGGTAGCTGGCTCAATAAATAGGAAACTTAAAGAAAACTAAGCCTTTTATGTTCATGAAAATTTGTGTTCACGACTTGTTAAAAAGTGTTCTGATTTGCTGAAATAAGGAACGGAAGTCATACTATGTGCTTTAGTGCTCACACGGTTTACTCTGCGGAACCAGAGGCCTCCTGCTGCTAGCTGCTGATTTACCTGGGGTTTTTGTCTGAGCTGTTCTGCCGGGCACTGCCAGGCGCCGCTGAGGCTTTGACTTGTGCTTCCAGCCTAGAATAAATACCTCCTGCAAACTGTGGAATAAAGAAGCAAAATTGAGTTACCTTCAAGGAAGTAAAGACTGACCCATAACAAAACACACTTCTAAATTTAGAAAGTAATTTATTTTTGGTCTATAAAGCTCAGGCTTCTGAAGTACTACATATAGTAAGACTCATCATTTTAGTACATAGATCTGGGTTTTGACAAATGCACAGGGGCTCAGCTGGCTCTTGTCTAGGGCTGGACTCTGAGCTCCAGTCCTCATGCGGTTCTTAGCAGCTATGTGGTTACTCCAGCCTCGATTTTTATTTAAAAACAACAACAAAACCAACAACAAAACACGTATAGTTTATTTGCTAAACCCTGATGCTTTTAATCCCAATACTTGGGAGGCAGAGGCAGACAGATCTCTGAGTTCAAGGTGTGGTGGCGTGCACCTTTAATCCCAGCACTGGGAGGCAGAGGCAGACAGATCTCTATGAGTTCAAGGACAGCCTGGTCTACAGAGTGATTTCCAAGACAAAGATACACAGAGAAACCCTGTTTCAAAAAGGCAGAAATTAAGCCGGGCGGTGGTGGCACGTGCCTTTAATCCCAGCACTCGGGAGGCAGAGGCAGGCGGATCTCTGTGAGTTTGAGACAAACCTGGTCTACAAGAGCTAGTTCCAGGACAGGCTCCAAAACCACAGAGAAACCCTGTCTTGAAAAACAAAACAAAACAAAACAAAACAAAAAGGCAGAAATTAAAAATAAAAGAAATAGAGGTAAAAATAAAGCCACATAAAGATGAAAAATACACAGAGAATACACAGAGAATGTATGTTATTGTGCTCTCTTTGAATTGTTTGAATGCTGAGGAAGGAACAACAGCTGCTAAAAGATACTTGTTCATAAATGCTGCTGAATTAATCCAAGATGAGTATTTTGAAAATACCTTGACTTCAAAATTGAAGTCAAAAGGTATGTTACTTTGGAGAAGAGGTTTTGCTTTTATTTCCACAGGAAATGAAAGGCTATGAATTCATTCCAGATTAAGAAAAATCAGCTTTGATCAAGGAAGACCACCTGAGAAATCTCCGGCAGGAATAGATGGCCCAGATGTCTGAGTTCTTCATCCAGAACAGGTTCAAGACTGCTGCCTGAGATGATCAAACCTCACAGGATACTCCAGTCACAACTTGATCATAATTCTAAATTTTCTTTAGGTCCCCATAAGATTATCAGCGCCCCCAATCAGCAGGAAGTATTCTGGAAAACTACACCCACATTCCCAAAAATTGACTATGGATATTTTCCTTTGTTTAGAATGTGGGTTACAAGTTGTTATGGATAATGGTCAGGAGAAAAGCTAAACAAAGGATATTGGATTCAGAGTTCTTGTTTTAAAAAAGGGGGGGAATGCTGTGGGATAATGGTTTGTACCCTGTCAATCGTATTTTAATAAAATGTTGATTGGCCAGTAGCCAGGCAGGAAATAGAGGTGGAGCAACGAGAACAGGAGAATTCTGGGAATAGGAAAGCTCAGTCTGTAGCTGTGACCCAGACACAGAGGAAGCAAGATGTGACTGTCTCGCC
>NW_026067920.1:23876649-23921641 GCF_014885135.2 Alexandromys fortis
AAACCCTGTATCAAAAAACCAAAAAAAAAAAAAAAAAAAAAAGAGTTAATAAGAAGACTGAGCTACTAGGCCAATTAGTTTATAATTTTAAAAAACCACGTAGTTTATTTGCTAAACCCTGAACTCCTCTTGCCCCTTAAAGAGGGTCCCATATAGACTAGGCTGGTCTTAAACTTACTATGCAGCCAAAGACAACCTTAAGCTTGGGATCCTTCTGCTCCATCTTTTGAGTATGGAGATTGCACCACCACCTCTGGTTTATGTGGGCTGGGGAGCAAACCCAGGGCCTTAAGCCTGAGGGTTCTTTGAAAGAAAAGGTTTTATTGAGCTGCTACAGAAATCAGAGAAAAAGAAAGGGCAGGTCTTGGGGCACAAGTGCCCACTGAGCCTGGCGATTGGGACTATTCAATGTGGCCATCTGCCATCCAGCCTCATCTTCCTGAGTGCTGAGACTACAGGCATGCACCATACACCTTGTTGTGAGTTAAGCTTCTCCCATCACTTTTCTAGCCCTTTTAAATTCAGGAAATCTCAGAATTTTTCTTGTCACATTACCATTTTGGAGACTTTCTAGTTTTTCACAATTATGAATAGTGACATTATAAATGAATGGCATTTATAAAAAACTTCTGAACTATTTTCCACAGCTCCTACAAGCTAAACAGAGGTCCATTTGCTTCATGACCTCATGAGCACCTAAACAAAAAGCTCAGAGCTTTTAGAAGCAGCATTTGATTGAGATGCTATTTTGTATTTCTCTAATGACTAATGATGATGCATTTTCATGTTTTCTTGCTACCTGCATCTCTTCCTCTGCCTGATTTATTTATGTATTTATTCATTGTTACTTTAAATTACTTTATCAATTTCTATGTATGGGTGTTTTGCATGCATACCTGCATACCAGTATGCCCTGGGAGACCATAAGAGGGGCTTGCATCCGCTGGAACTGGAGTTGCAGAGGTTTGTGAACAGCATGTGGGTGCTGGGAATTGAATATGGGTCCTAAAGAGTCCTCTGCAAGAGCAGCCAGTGCCTGTAAGTGCTGTGCCATCTCTCCGACTTCTATTATTTTGAGACTGTCTCACATGTTACCGTAGTTGGCCTGGAATTCATAGAGACCCACCTGATCTGCCTCCCAAGTACTGGGATAAAGGCATGAGCCACCATGGTGAGTTTGCCTATTTATTGGATTATTTTATTATTGAGGAGCTAAGCTTTTTTGAGATAATTTAATTACAATATCATTTCTCTCCCCTTCATTTTCCACAAACCTATTCATCAGACAAACGTTTTACACTTGGTTTGTTATTGCATATGAACTGTTTGTTTGTTTGTTTTTTGAAACAGGGTTTCTCTGTGTAACAGTCCTAAGCGTCCTGGAACTCACTTTGTGGACCAAGCTGGCATCCAACTATGAATCTTTATTCTTTCTTTTTTTCTTTTTGAGACAGGTATCACTGAACAGCTCTGGCTATCACATCACCTAGCCCAGCTGTCTTTTCGTTCCCTTTACAGTGGTTTTAAAGAAGAACTTTAAGTTCTGATGGATTCTGATTAATTTTTCTTTTGTGGATCATGCTTTAGTGTTGAAGCTAAGAAATTAAAATGTTTTGAACATTTAATTTAGTAGTGTACATGTGTACCTGTGCATATGTGCATACAAGTTTACAGGCCCTTTTGCTAGGAAGTTTTATCTAACTGAAGGTCACAGCTTGTTTTCCTTTGTAAATTTTATGGGTAAGTAAATTTTCTTTTATTTGTTCCATCCTGTCCTGTCCTTTTATTTGTTCCCATTTATTTCATTTTACTTTTGCTGCTGGAGATTGGATTTAGGGCCTTATGCATTCTAGGCATACACTCTACCAAGGAGCTACAACCCCAATGAGGAAGTGAAAACATACAAAATGGATTATTTAGGAGCTATGGTGCATTTATAATGCAGACGCCAATGACACATAATGTTGTTACTGACAGTAACTCTTGTGAGAATTCACTGCAGTACAGTCCTGATTTTCAGCAAGATAGCATTTAACTCAGAGACAACATCCAGATATGACAAACAAAGGTGAACAGATGCAGCACTTTTTTCCAGTCACTTTGGCCAACAATGCACAGCTAACCTACTCTTGGTGTGACACTATACTTTAAGGATAATTTGCTTTATCACGAAATCCCAGGTGCAATGTCACTCTCTCTTCCTGCTTCCTGCAGATCTCTCAGCTGCCTCTCCAGTACCACATCTGCCTGTGAGCTGCCTTGCTTCCCACCATGATGATAATGGGCTAAACCTCTAAACTGAGCCCCAATTAAATGTCTTCCTTATAAGAGTTGCTGTGGTCATGGTGTCTCTTCACAGCAATAGAAAACCTAACTAAGACAACAGTTAACTATTTTTCATATGGAATAAAACCAGGAAGAAAAATTTTACTTAAATATACACACTGGTAAATAGTTCTTACTTCTTTTGAGTCCTTTGACTTGACTCGGTCCAAGTCACCCAATCTCATTTTTATTAGATGCCCTGTAATTTCAGACATCCGCCGCTGATCTGAAGGTAAAAAAAAATAGACCATTACTTTTCATGAGAACCACATAGTTCCTATTTTTCTAGAAAGACTATAATATTACAAAGGTTTATGAAAATGTATTTTGTTCTTCATTTCAGGTACACACTTCTGCATATCTGTGAAGAATTTGGGTAACATGTAGCAAATGACTAATATATAGACAGCTGTACTGCCTTTCAGACTCCTGGGTATGGCTGGTATGTCCCCAAAGGATCAAGTGGTACAAGTCTGACCCCAAGTGTGGGAATATTGAGCGGTGCTGGAACCTTTTAGGAGATAGGGCCTGGTAGTTATCTGATTGGGGCCAACAATCCTAGAGGAGACCAATGTAGTTATTATGTGACTCTGTTTAATTCCTGTAAGGTCACATTGATACAAAAATAAACTTTTTTGCTTCCTTTCTTGGCATGTGACTGCTTCCTCCTAAACACGCTCCCTATGAGTCCCTACTGGGACTGTAGCCAGAAGCCAGGAGGCTTTCACCAGAGCCAAGGAGACACTGGTACTGTGAAACTATAAGCTAACCAGGTGGTGGTGGTACACACCTTTAATCCCAGCACTCAGGAGGCAGAGGCAGGATCTCTGTGAGTTTAAGGTCAGCCTGGTCTACAGAGCAAGTTCCCAAACAGGTTCCAAAGCTACATATAGAACCCTATCTTGAAAACACAAACACACACAAACACACACACACACAAGCTATAAGCTAAATAAACTGTTCTTTATAAAAATACTCAGCTTATAGTATTTTGTTACAAGAACAGGAGACTATGACAGCTTAAAACATATTTGTTTTTACAGTAAAAGTTATAAGTACAAACAAGTCTAAGAGACCTCAATCACAGAGGCAGAGACAACACACGACCCACTGGATGGCCCGGTGATGCCACTCCGCCTGGGGCTGGAGACCGTGCACACTGAGCTCTTGTTTTAGAGCCTTTACCACTACTCAGCGCTGGAGAGACAGCTTAGGGATTAGGAGCACAGACTCCTCTCCAAGAGAAGCCAAGTCTGGTTCTCAGCATCTGCATCAAGCCCAAATGAGGCAGCGGACAACTGCCTATAACTCTAGCCCCAGAATATATCACGCCCCTTTCTGGCCTCTAATGGTTGCTACACTCACCACCCCCAAATGCACACACAACAATAAAAACACTGGTATTTATACCTAACTTTATATTACTCAGACAATAAAATTTACCATCTTCTCTTTGTGCGTCCTGGTTGAACCTCAAGGATCGTGTGGCGTCCCACTTATTCTTCTGCATGCTCACACTGTTGGATAAAGGACAGAAACATCCACTGCCGCTGCTGCAAGGGGCACTCCAATACAGACCCCGTCTCAAAACCAAGAACCAAAGCAAAGCAAAGCATGGGTTTCCAACTGGATCAAGGAACCAATACTCACACGAAAGGAGACACATCTCTAGAAGTTGACTAAAAGAAAGAGAAGAAAACATTGTCTAGTCAGAGAATATTCATTGATTAGTGTTCTAATTAATTGTAAGAACAATGTACATTTATTGAGTACAAGACACTACAACACGAGCCTCCAAAACTGTTATTTCATTTAAACCTTGCAGCAACAGCTGGGAGTGGTGGTGTCCACCTTTAATCCCAGCAGAGGCAGGCAGGGCTCCATGAGGTGAAGGCCTGGCCAACACTGTAAGTTTCAGGGCAGCCAGGGCTACATAGTAAGACCCCATCTTAATAAATAAATGAAAACAAATAAGCCTTGCAGCACAAGGTCTATTATAGTGAAGCAAGCTCCATATGACCTTCATTGTAAAACAGAGAAGAACTTCCTCAAAGCGAAAAAAATTAGACTGAATGTCTATCTGTTGAACTTGGAACCTTAAGTTTATTAAGTTGGAACTCTTAAAAACTTAACCCACTCATCCATCTGCAGGTCTTAGTTAGCTAAGATGGACGTGCGGTCCGTCCAGTCACAGACCGAGCCTTTCACACAGGCGTGGAGCTCAGGGCTTCTCCTTAGCTCCCTGCAGCTACTACTGTTCTGTCAGCTCTGGAGCTTTTATCTCTTCTGCGGCGCAGGAAAATACGAGCAAAGCTTTAGGTCATAAAAAAGATACTTCGATTTTAAAAGTCTATATACTGTTTATAAATATGTACTTCAGCACGTGTAATGAAAAGTGCCAATTAAAAGGAGCAATTAATCTTACTAATTGCGTGAGCAGCTCTCTATGGATGGTTTATGCACATGGAAGGAAATCTGTGTACATCCCACCCTTCCACACAAGGGACGGCACACTCAGCCAGGCACTGCTTTTCACCTTCCAGCGGTCCCTGTATCTTCTAGATCCTCATCCACTTACATTGCTAGCGTCCCTGTTATTCACTCTCTATGTGGACTTGTGTAGGCTACACATGCTTGTCTACTTCTTAAATGAACTATGAAACTGCATCAGGTTGTCTAGTTACCTTCTCCAGCGTCTTTTCTTTCTTTTGAGAACAGGGTGAAGACAGCTGCTTTTTTGGTTGCTTCGTGAACTTCTTCGGCTTTTCCCTTTTCCCTGACAAAGAAAGGACAATACAAGAAGATGAGTGCCACCCCCGCCAATGTCACTGCTATGTCCAAACAGAACAACACTTAGCCAACAACTCTATTTTTAAGAAAAAGAAAAAAAGACCACTGATGTCTAAACAAAACTCAAATACATGAGAAAGTCAAACTGAAGCTGCTTCATGGGGTCATTTGAGTCACATCTCTTTGTACTTGGTAAAAATCTTCGAAGAAAAATAAAGAGTGCATAATAAACTACCGCTTTGTATGTTAACTTAAAATGTCATGGAAAGCTACATATTTATTTAATCTAATTTGACAGTGGAATTGTCCTCTAAGTCCAAGATTTTTATTTAACAAATAATATCACCTAGAGAAAACACACTTTGAGGATAAGGGACAGAGGTAGTTCATCACGACACATGCAAAACTTCACGACGAAGTTTGCTCAGGAAGGACACAAAGCAGGAATGATCTTGGGACACGTCATGTTCTGGACAGTGGCCTTCTTAAGTCAATACCCTGAGTCTGTTCTGGCCAAGAGTGAAGTGGAATGTGGGTATGGGGAAAGACGGGGCATAGGCGGCACTCTGGAAACAAAGGCTCAAGGCAAGAAGAATGGACTCGCTATCTCTCACAGCTCTTATGTTCCACGTTTGCTCTGTCCTTTTTCAAGGGGAACCTTGTCACTACTGCTCATGGGAAACCTGTAAGGTATGATGTAAATACGATGAACT
Organism: Alexandromys fortis; assembly: GCF_014885135.2. Classification (NCBI taxonomy): domain Eukaryota; kingdom Metazoa; phylum Chordata; class Mammalia; order Rodentia; family Cricetidae; genus Alexandromys; species Alexandromys fortis. The sequence continues at coordinate 23,882,478 of NW_026067920.1, forward strand.
TGGACATATCACAGTAGGAAGCAGCAAGATTAATAATGCCAACCAAGAGTTGTAGCTCTGCTAGAAGACATAGAGCAGGATATGTGCTAATGGGATGGAGTGGGACAGGGATGGGCAAGTCCTTCTGAGTTAAGTGATAGAAAAACAACAGAAATTTTACCAAAGCTATTCAAAGTACTGGAAAATAATCAAAGTTAGGCACAGAGTTAGGCAATTTATACAGAAAACTTGGTGAGGTAAGAACTGTGAATTTGGGGTCCTCTAGCCTGAAGATCCTTCCCACAGGGCAGAAGGCCTGACCAACCCCAGGGGAAATGACACAGTCCCAGGAAAAGAATCTAACTCTGAAAAATGAGTATAACTCCGTCCAAATGCTTAGCTGAGACTTTTTTTCCAAGACGGGTTATCTGTGTAGCCCTGGCTGTCCTGGAACTAGCTCTGTAGACCAGGCTGGCCTCGAACTCACAGAAATCTGCCTGTCTCTGCCTCCCAAGTGCTGGGATTAAAGGCATGCACCACCACCACCTGGCAACAATGTGTCTTTTTAAGTTAGAAAATGGAAGGAGGTGAGAAATAAAGTGATGGAAAAGTCTACAGTGAATTCAGTGAGTATACAAGACACACAGATGTGTATTCATAGTCTCAACAGTGGGAGAAAGGGGAAGGAGGACTGTGAGCTGAAGGCTAGCTTTGTTTACCAGCAAGGTCCTATATTAAAAAAGAAAGTCATCTAGGAGTTGGAGACGTGGATCAGTGGTTAAGAGCACTGATTGTTCTTCCAGGGGAACTGGGTTCAATTCCCAGCACCCACATGGCAGCTCACAACTGATGCCTGTAACATCAGTTCTAGGGGCTCTAATACTCTCTTTTGGCCTCCATGAACATCATGCACATATAATCATAAGGAAAATCAGAAAATACCTGACTGACTATAAACCCAGCTGGGCATGGTCTACACATCTATAATTCTAGCACTTGGGAGGCTGAGGCAGGACTGCCTTAGGGCTAAGGCCAGCCTGGATTACATATCAAGTACAGGTCATTACATTACACAACAAGGACTGATCTCCAAAAGGAGAAAAGAGAACAAAACAGGCTTAGGATGTAGCTTAGTTGGTAGGATGCTTGCCTAGCTTGCACAAAGAGGGTAGAAAAGGCTACACAGCAAATTATAACTAGCCAAGGACATATGGGACCCATCTCAAAATAAAGCAAACAACTCCCTCCAACCCCAGTGTGTGTGTGTGTGTGTGTGTGTGTGTGTATGTAATCAAAATAAAATATGTCAAAATCTGTGAAATATATCAGAGTAGCGTTCAGGGTAAAACAGTTTTAAATATACCCAGATTTCTTTAAAAGTAAAAAGAAACTAAAAATCTAGTTGGGCGTGATGGTGCACACCTGTAATCACAGCCACACCAACGAGCCAAGCTTCTACCTTAAGAATTAAAAACACACCTTCCTAGCAGTGAGGACTTCCCTCAGAGAACATGCTTTTGATAAGAACTGGCTTCATCTCTCTCCAAAAGAGAGAGGAAGCACCAGAGGAGCATCTGCTGAGAGCCCCAATTCCTACTTCATGGATGCGGCATGCCTGGATGCTACAACCTTCCTGAATCTCTACCCATGCACAAACAGCAGTCTCGTGCTGGCTGCTCTGTTGATCTGTCAGCCCACACAGGAAAAGCAAACTGACAGGATTCTCCTTCAAGAGGAAGCACCCCTGAAAGCACTTTGGTCCACAATGAATGGGAGCCATCCCAAAAAACACATTTTAGATATTAAAAAAGAATTTAAAGCAACAAAAACCTCAGCTCCAAGTAACCATAAAGAATGAGATACTATGAAAGCAATGCCTAAACAAACTATGGGAACTGTCTGACATCACATCTGAGTCTTGGATGAGTAACTCCAAACCAAAGGACCACGTAGAGATCCTTGAGACACAAAGGAACACAACTTTATACCAACAAATTAGGTAAGTTGGATACAATTTCTTCAGCTATATGCATTATTAAAACAGATAAGAAATTGAAAACTTGAGCAACACTACAACAAAGAAATCAAATACATAATTTAAAACACTCTATGAAGAAAATTCCAGGCCCACATAGCTTCGCTGCTGAATTTGATCAGGATTGGTGGAAGGAGAATGCAGAGGGCTGCGATGGAGAGAGGGGCACAGACTGGGGCCACTGCTCAGCGATGGAGCACTTGCTTGGCAGCCAGAGACCCTGTGCTCCGTCCCACGCCGCCTCTCTTCCCCTACAAAAAAGTCAACAGTGCACTTCCTAATTTAGGAGGTTATGACTAACTTGATATCAAAACTCAAAAACGAAAAAAAATCAATAGGCACCAAGAAAAATTTATTAGTCATATATAAGCAGGTCAAATGGTATAAAACATAAACGAAAGAATGGAGCTCACCCCAAAAGGGCAATGGACCACTTGAAAAGTCATCATTACTATAGTGACATAATAAAGGGAGACTTTATACGATTTTAACAGTCAAAAAAAGAAAAGGGCGGGGCTGAAGAGATGGCTCAGAGGCTAAGAGCACTGGCTGCTCTTCCAGAGGACATGAGTTCAATTCCCACAACCATATGGTGGCTCACAACCATCTATGAGATCTGGTGCCCTCTTCTGGCGGGCAGGCACACATGCAGACAGAACATTGTATACATAATAAATTAATTTAAAATGCTGCTTTTTTTAAGAAAAGAAAAGAGCATTTGATAAATTACAACATCCATTCACTACAAAAAACTAGAATACAGAAATAGAAATGGGTTTTCTCAACCGAGAAAGGCATTCAGAAGTCAGTAATTAATATTAAAATTGAGTGGCTAAAGGCAGGAGGTTTGTAATGCCTGATGGACTGAGAATCCAACTGGGTCTTCTGGAAGAGCAAGCGCTGCTAACCATCTTTCTAGCTCTTTTTAAGAGTAAAGACAATATATACCGAGCAGAGCACCAGGGCTCATTTCTCTCCGCGTTTGTGTGCACGTGTGAGCACTACGGCACACATGCACTTGTGGGGGTCAGAGGGACAACCTACAGCACCTGGCTCTTTCTCCCACATGGGTCCCAGGTATTGGCTTGGCAGCAAGTGCCTGTAGCTGCGGAGCCCTAGGCCAGCTTGGGCTGGGAATCTTAAAGGATAAGAGCTTCCTTTCTGAGCAACTGTACATGTAGACATCGAACTCCAACCACCCACACCTTGCTTCTGAAGATTCAGAAAATACCTCTCCACAAATAGTGAGGGTTGACTTTAACTTAGAAACCATTACTTTGTTTCTTGGCCACTTCTTCTTCATCACCAACTTCATCCTCAGTGACCTCGGATCCAGTGGTGTACTCTTCCTCTTCTGAGAACAGCGACTGCTGTTTCTAGAGGGAGAGAAAAGCACACCTGACCAACCCACACTACGGTGTCAGGAGCAAACTCCCGAGAACTCATTTCCCTAATTTCTTGGATGAGTCAAGAATGGACTATAGAGATGGCTCAGTAGCTGTGTGTTCTTCTCTTCTGAAGGACACACACTGGACGCTTAGCACCCACATCATGTGGCTCACAAGCGCCTATAACCTGAGCTCTACAACGCCTCTGGCCTCTGTGGATGCTCAAATGCATGTGTGTGCACACACAAACACACATACAGGTTCTTGGGAGGTCAAGGCAGAAGGATGGTAAATTTGAAGCTAGCTTGTTCTATATATGGAGAATATGTCTCAAAATAAACAAACACAATCCATGCTAGTAATCCCAGCACTGGGGAGGTAGAGGCAAGAGGACCAGGAATTCAGTCATTCCAGGCCAGTCTGGGCAACATGAAATTATCTGAGAAGCCAAACAAAACCCAAAACACCCAACAACAACAACAAAAATAACTTAATAGAATTGTCTTAATATCATAAGTGTGATGTAATCACACTCGTCTATTTCATTATTTAGTCTGTGGACATGTGCGGAGGTCAAAAGAAAACTTGCAGGAGTTTGTTTTCTCCTGCCGTATGGCGGGCCCCCAGGGATTGAACTCAGATCTTGAGACTTGCTGGCAAGCACCCTTAACTACTGGGTCATCCAACAAGTCCCTAAATGTGATTTAAATATGACTTTAACCAGGGCCTGGAGAGATGGCTCGGTGGTCCAGGGTTTCTGATACTCTTTTCGGGCATCCAAGGGCACCTGCCACTGGTGACACACATACATTTAAAATGTCTTGTAACTAGAATCCTGTCTCAGCTTCCCAAATGGTGGGACTGCAGGCCTGAGTCACCACATAAGGCTCTATCTTTTCGTAAATAATCTATGGCATTTTCTTAGTAAGTGCAAAACCGGAAAGGTGGTCAAGATGACAAACATTTAGCCAAGGTTTATAAAATAACATGCTAAGATTTTATTATCAAACTTCAATATGGAAGCAAGAAGTTCACAGAAACGGAATCCAGCGGCTCACTTACCAACTGCAGCGTCCAGTTTTTCAGTGACAAGAACTGAAAGGCAGAGAAGCAACAGTCAACAAACCTGCATGGCTACAAGCATGGTTCACTTCAGGCTTAAAATTATTTAAAACAATCTTTAACACCCCCGCCCCCCGCCCAGAATGGCTACCATCAAGAAAACAGATGACAACAATGTCAGTGAGGATACAGGGAGAGCGGGGGCTTACAGTTGTGAAGCCCCTATGGAAATCAGTATGGGGGCTCAACACATAAAACCAGACCGGCTACACGACCAGCAACAGCACTCTGGGCGCAGACCCAATAGACTTCAACTCAACACCTTCCAGAGATTTCGCATATTCAGGCTTACTGTTGCACTATTCACAAAAGCCAAGATACAGATCAAGACTAGATGTCGATCAACAAATAAATGGATAAATAAAATATGGAATTTAATGTACTATAAAAATGGCCTCTGCAGGAAAATGGACACAAATGGAAATCACCATATTGAGTGAAATAAATCAAACTTAGAGAAATATTACCTGTTTTCCTTTATACGGAGAGCCTAGGTTTCAGATTCTATATGTATGCATGTATGAACGTATGTATATACTTACACTTGTGTGTCTGTAAGTCACAGAGTGAAAATGGCAACGTTATGTTGAAGGTGGAGAATTCATCTTCCTGAGAGAATTTCCCTGCACCTAACTGGGCCCTGGATCAGGTGCTCGTACAACACTGTGGTGGATCTGCCCTCCTCCCCACCCATCTCCTCCCTTCCAGCCTTCTGTCCTCTCTCCTCTTCTTGCTTTCTCCTTGTCTGTCTCCTCCTTTCTCTGCTGTCTCTCCCCCCTCTCCCCCTACTCTCTCTGCTCTCATTCTCCCTCCCCCTCTCCCCTACCTCCCCTGCTCTCTCCCGTCTCTTTCCTACTTTCTCACACTCCCCACCTCTCCTCTCACTTTCTCTTTACCCCTCTCTCTCTCCCTCTTTCTTCTTCTCACTATTGAGGGAAATCCTATCTTCATCACTGGGAGTAGTTTCTGTGCTGAGAGCAGTGTACAAAATGACGAACATGCTCATCCCCTCTTGCTCTTGCCCTCCCTCCTCTCTGCCTGCTTTCTATGGGCTCTTACACGAGGGTAAACACGGTGGGTGTGCTCCCCCCCTCCCCTCCTCTCTCCTGCCCCCTCACTCTGCACCCTCTTTCTCTTTCCTCACTCAACTGTCTCCTCTATTTCAAGTTTGCATTTATTTCAAGTTTAGGAACCACATAACTATATAGCTTGTATTCTCAAGTAAATTCTACATCCACCATGAAAGCCAACAAGTTAATAGATTCCCTGGGCCTTAATAACAAAACTCAGCTGAATAAACGGAATCAAAGCTCTTCTGGTTGATGTGAGATTCCCCCGTATGTTGTGACTACCACTGGTTAATAAAGACATTGTCTTAAGCCTGCGCAGGGCAGAACAGAGCTAGGCAGGGGGGAGGGGGGTGCAGGCGGGCGGGAGAAGGGGAACTAAACGGAATGCTGGGAGCCCCACTGGAGACAGAGGCCATAACTTTACCTGATAAGCCACAGTCACATGGTGATACAGATTAATGGAGATAGGTTAAATTAATATGCTAGAGTTAGCCAATAAAAAGCTAGATCTAATGGGCCAAGCAGTGATTTAATTAGTACCATTTCTGTGTGGTTATTTTGGGAGTTTGGGCAGCTGGGAAATGAATAAGCAGCCTCCTACTACATCTGATCACCTTTAATTTTTTTTTCAATTTTAAAACTTTTGAAAAATAAAACATGTTCTTGAATAAAATACAAAATTTCATACTAATGTATTAAAGAAAAAGAAGGGACCAAAACACGCATTTATATTTCCTTCATTTCCCAGTTCATTATTTTTCCATGATAGAAAGCCTGAAAACAAGGTTTTTTTCTAAACTTTTACCAGCCGTCAATTCCTGGAGTCAAACAGTCTATTCCCTGTCACTCTCCACACTTTCACTCCCTCAGCACAGCGTCATGTTATAATTGGATAACCAGTTCAATTTTAATTTCAACAGTCCAGGCTCCTGTCAGAGACAAAGGCCATCAGTTGTTTTATATATACAGTAAATACAAAAGTTACTCACAGCATTGAGCTCCCCCATTTTGGTGCCCCATGGTGTATTTGGTTCCAGTAAAACATCATATTCCAGGCCTTTCTCATCACAGGAGCCAGTTCCAGGATCACTTGAATGACAAGAACATTTTTTGTAGAAAAACATTCAATTTCTTACCACTTATAGGAGGGCCAGAGAGAAGGCTCAGCTGCAGGGGACTGTGACCATGCCTGGCTCCCAGGCACTGCACACACACTGTGCTCAATACGCATGCAGACTACCTTGTTCTTACAGACACTGCGTGTGGCTTGAGAGACACAGTCCTGATCCTTATCTCTACAAACAGAAGTGTTCGCCTGTGAGGCTGTCACTTCAGTATGTACTTTCCCTTGCTTTCTGAGACAGGGTTTCTCTGTGTGGTCCTGGCTGTTCTAGAACTGTCCTGCTCTGTAGACCAGGCTGGTCTTGAACTCAGAGATCCTCCATGTCTCCCTCCCGAGTGCTGGGATTACAGGTGTGAGCAACTATGCCCGGAAACATTTCCATCTATGTCAACTTAACACAAGCTACAACATTTGAGAAGGGAGCCGCAATGAGAAAATACATCCATAAGATCAGGCTAAAGCCAAGCCTGTAGGACATTTTCTTAATTAGTGACTGACTTGGGTAAAGGGTGGGGGACAAGTCCATTGTGGGTGGGGCCTCCCTTGGGCTGGCAGTCCTGGGCTCTATAAGAACCATGAAGAACAATACAATAAGCTGCACTCCTCCAGGGTCTCTGCATCAGCTCCAGTCTCCAGGTTTCTGCCCAGTCTGAGTTTCTGTCCTGGCTTACTTCAAGTGATGAGCTACGATGTGGAAGTGTAAACCAAATAACTCTTTCCTCCCCAACTTGCTTTAGGTCATGGTGTTTCACTACAGAAATAGAAACCCTAACTAAGACATCCCCCCTTCCCAGCGTGCACACATGTGTAAGCGCGCGCACGCGCACACACACACACACACACACACTGCAATGCTGGGATCACACCAGGTCCTTGTACGTGTTAAGCAGATGTTGTACCTTCAGTTCAGCTCTCTGAAACGGTAGCTGCAGGAGGGCTGACACCACTGATATGGGGAAACTGTGCAGGGAGGGGAATCATGAACTGGAAACCACTGAATAAAACAGAAAAGTAGTGTTTTTCCTCACCTAGCCGCATCTTTAAGAAAAGGCACAAGAATGACATCCCTGTGCTTGTATAGATCGTCCAGTATTCTAGTAGTCAGACAAGACGACACATCATCACTTTCTCCTTGATCATGAAGAATAACCATGTGGTCCCTTACCTTACAGCCCTGCAGACAGGAGAGACACTGTTAGAGGCAGGCTCACTATAAAAACAATCGTTCAAGAGATGCAGTGCTTAGCCATAAGTGGGACACCTATGGAACATGTCACACCCATCACAGAGAAGGAGGAGTGTAAGACCAGAAGACATGCTGTGAGATGCTGTCTTCTGGGTATGGCAATGGATGCTACACTCATGAACTCACAGCAGATATGGTTATCTGGTTGTGGTGGTGTGAATGAGAATGGATCCCATAGGCTCGTATGTCTGAAATCTAGTCATTGGGAGTGGCACTACTTGGGAGGGATTAGGAGGTGTGGCTTTGTTGGAGGAAGTGTGTCACTGGGGATGGCCTTTGAGGTCTCATTTGCTCAAGCTAGACCTGGTGTGGCTGTCTCCCCTTCTGTTGCCTATAGATCTGGATGTAAAGCTCTCAGCTATTTCTCCAGCACTATGTCTGCCTGTGTGTTGCTCACGACTCACAGCAGCTGTGGCTGCCTGATAGGGCTGGTACAAGACTAAACTTGTAGTAAATACTCAGTCGTGGGGGGAGGGGCGAAGAGGAGCTTATGGTAGTGAAGGGCTGCTGGAGGAGAGGAAGTCATTGTCTTCAGTGATGGAGTCACTCACGACTTATCCATGCTCTGGAGACAGTTTCCAAACAAAGCCTATGTGAGTGAGCCTGGTCATGTCACACACAGAAAGACACGACAGTTTCAAGAGTGTATAATTTATCTGACTACACTCCTTCCTGCTCACTCTCTCCTGTCTCCTCTCTCTACTGTCTCACCACCTTCCTGCCAGGAAGTCCTCAGCTCCCTTTCATGTCTTTTGCCTGAACAAAAAAGATCTGAAAGCAAACTGTTAAGAGTTGCAACTTCTAAGAAGCTGGGGTGTGGTACGAGGGGTGCTATTTCTTTCTTTACTTCTGTAGGTACCCTCTGAAGTTTTTGTTTTGAATATTGATGTAGTTACACTTTAAAAGATTTGGCATAAAAACGTTAGGGGCACCTGAACTATAAAAGGGAATATTCAAAACTTACCTTTAGTTCCTCTGGCAGAGATAACCGGATTCAGAGGGTTACTAATAACAATAAAAGCCATGAAAGTGGGAGGAAGATGGGGTGGGGGCACTAAGGGGAGCTGGAGGGAGAAAGTGGTGGATGAGTATGACCAATATTCATCGTATAGATATAGGAAACTCCCAAACTTCAATCGAAGATTAAAACAAAAAATCTTACCTTTGTGAGCTGAGTGGGATCAAACCGGAGAACCTTCTGGTTACAGCAGGGGTAGACTCCAGTGCCCACAGTGCTCAGGGAACTTACTGTGGTGGAGTAAACTACCACTTCCGAGTGGTACTGACAGTGGGAGAACTCAATGCAGAGAAAAGCCTGGGTAAAAGAAGACATCAAAATCAGCAATTATCCCACAAAGAAACATGCCTCAAAAAGACTTTTCTGAAGACCATATATTACATGTCTCATTTATATAAAACACACAAAAATGGTCCATCGACAGAGGCTCAAAGGAGATGAACACTTGCCAGGATTTGAGGCAAGAAATCTGAGTGGAAGCAGATGGGCACAGGGCCCTTATGAGGTGATGGGAATGTACTAAAGTGGATGGCATACAGTAAGTGGTACCAACTCTGAAAAAAAAAATATGGATGAATTATATAACAATGAATTTTATAGTATGCAGCTATACTCCAAAGAAGTTTCTAAAAAGCAAAACCAAAAGTTCTTTACTAAAAACCCAGATGAGAAAGCTGATCCTAATATATACACCTAATTTTAAAACTCACCAATTTTTTTAAACTCCAGTGAAATATCAAATTATTTTACCTCACTTGGTTATTCTTTGATTTTCTTGATACTTAGTATTGGTATTAATAAAAACTGTGGCCTAACTTCCAATCATTAAAGAAAATAACTTGACATGTTTTGGTTATGAAATGGGCTCCCAATCCATATGTAAGTTCATAAAAAACTCAAATGCAAAAGTAAAATTAACACTTAGTTTAATAATAATGACAAATATACAAATGTGTTAGCAAGACATGGAGCAAGTGCCATGCTCATACACGGCTAAAGGAATGCAGAAGGACTCCGGAAATTTAGAAAATGGTAACTTAGATTATTATACTGCAGTTCTAATCCTGGGTAACCACTCAAGAGATCTAAAAGTCCGTTTTTATGAGAAAACCTGTATGGGAATATTTATAGCCATTGTCTTCACAATGGCTCTAAACTTGAACGGGCACAAATGTGCGTCAGCTGGCGAACAGTTAACACACCGTGTAATCCATATGACAGAAGGCTACTCAGCAATAAAAGGGGGAAATGGTTGTGGGCAACAACATGTTTAAATTTCAAATTCATTCTATTCGGTGAAAGAATTCCACTCAAGTAACTAAATATTGTATGACTCTATCTAATGACATTCTGAAAAAGGAGAAACTATCAATCAAACACACAGGTTTGATAGTGACTGTCAACCATTAAGAAGCAACTGATTTAAAAAAAGAGCACACGGGAACAATGAAATGTTTATGCCCTGATGGTGATAACACTATTGTATCAACCTTACAAAATGGATGAGTAATGCTCTCTATAAATATACTTCAACAAACCCAGGGTTAGCCCAGTGAGCAGGATGTACATATGCCCTGACTCTGATGGTCTGGATGACCTGTTCTTTCTTCCCTCTACTGAAAATCAAGTGAGAGAGAAATCTAAAGCAAGGGCATTCATATGAGATTTGATGTAGAAGAACTTGGATTTACATAGACTAATTAGGAACGATGGTGACTCTGTAAAAAGCCGTCCTATGTGCCTTCTAGAACTAACCTGCTTGTGCCTGTTATAAAGTTAAACTATTGAAGCCATGAATAGGACCGGGAATACAGCTCAGGGCTACAGCTTGAGAGCCAACTCCAGAGCCCTGGTACTGGGGTTCAGGGCGGGAACAAAGCATCTCGGGAATGCAATTAACACTAAGAAGCAGCCAGGTGTGGTGGTGCATGCCTGTGCACACACCTGCAGCAGCAGCAGCAGCAGCAGCAGCAGCAGCAGCAGCAGCAGCAGCAGCAGCAGCAGCAGCAGCAGCAGCAGGGAGCTGACAGGATCACAAGCTCCAGGCCAGTGCATGCTGCACAGAACACCTTGTCTTGAAACCCAAGACAACAAAAGGCCGAATGCCTCCGAATCTCTAAGGAAATTTATGGCCCAGTGGAGAAACAGTTTGGCTGGAAATAAAAGCAATAAAGAGTCTATATGTTTTACACTGAAAAACTGGATTAGATAACAAAGAATCTGTTGCTTTTCTGAAAGTCTGACAAGAACTGTTTGAGCAATAAACACAAGAGGAAGAAAGGACAAAATAACAAAAGAAACAGAGGCAGATGCAGACAATTTGCACCAGAACACTCTTCCTGCCACTGCTTTCTTTAAAATCTCACCTGGCAACACCTGGAACAAGTCAGCCAGTTGATCGTTCCCCACAAGCGCCAATATACATCTCTCCAAGATTTTAATTCTTCAAAAAGACTGTTCAAATACTCATGTACGTCCCAGGTTTTATCTCTGGAGAAAAAGTTCAATTATTTTAAGTGAGAAATACGTTTTAACCAAATGTCTTAACATTTGTGGCTTGTTTCCAAGAATATTCTTCAACTGAGTGTGGCATGGGCTACACTGAAAAACAGGTACAATTTCTTTATTCTTTAGACAACAGAAGAAGGTATGAAAAGGCTGATTCATTCTGATGAGCTGAACATTATTAAACAGCTTGAACAGGTCAACATGTAAGAAGCAGGCCATGTTGGTTTAAAGGATTTTTTATTTCATTTTTACTTTTTAAAAGTTGTTTACCTCTTATGTATGTGGATGTGTGTGAGTGCATGTGCCAGGACATGTGTGAGTATGTGTGTGTAGGTCACAGGACAATCTGTAGGAATCAGTTTGCTCCTTCATTTTGGGGATCTCCCAGGGGTTAAATTCAGGTCAGTAGGTGATGGATGTCTTTGTTGGCCATCTCATGAGTTCTGAGACCTTTACTAGAACTGTTCGTGTTGTAAGGTGTGCTGTTAGTGCTTCTAAATACCCCAATAATGTGATGGCTTATTACATTACTCTTAAACAGCATTTTCTACTTGAACAATAGTGTTAGACAACCAGTCTTCCTTATTTATATACATTTTAACAACCATCAAAGGCATAAACCATATTTGTTATGGCCACATGTAACTATACTATTTATTTGTTTGAGACAGGTTCTTACTAGATAGCCCAGGCTGGCCTGGAACTTGCTACACAGCTCAGTGGACCTCAAAAACTGAGTTCCTATTGCCTGAGTCTCTGGAATGCTGGAATTATAGGGGTAGGCTACCACATCCAGCTTCAAGGCTCCACTTGAAACTTTAAAAACTTTTGTGATTTTTGTGCTTAGTTCAGCAAATAATGAAGTATGAATATGATATTACAAATCATACAGGCACATCTGTCTTAAAAATAATTTACAGAGGCCGAACTATCCCCTGCGGCGCCAGCGCGGGGCGGCTCCGGACGCCCCCAGCAGACCCCCATCATGGGCAGCCAGAGCTCCAAGGCTCCCCGGGGCGACGTGACCGCCGAGGAGGAAGCGGGCGCTTCCCCCGCGAAGGCCAATGGACAGGAGAATGGCCATGTGAAAAGCAATGGAGACTTAACTCCCAAGGGTGAAGGGGAGTCACCACCCGTGAATGGAACAGATGAGGCAGCTGGGGCTACTGGCGACGCCATCGAGCCAGCGCCCCCTAGCCAGAAAGCTGAGGCCAAGGGGGACGCCCCCAAGGAGGACCCCCCCCCCCAAGAAGAAGAAGAAGAAATTCTCCTTCAAGAAGCCTTTCAAATTGAGTGGCCTGTCCTTCAAGAGAAATCGGAAGGAGGGTGGGGGTGATTCTTCGGCCTCCTCACCGACAGAGGAAGAGCAGGAGCAGGGGGAGATCAGCGCCTGCAGCGAAGAGGGCACTGCTCAAGAAGGGAAGGCAGCCGCCACCCCTGAAAGCCAAGAGCCCCAGGCCAAGGGGGCAGAGGCTAGTGCAGCCTCCAAGGGAGGAGACACGGAAGAGGAGGCAGGGCCCCAGGCTGCAGAGCCATCCACTCCCTCGGGGCCCGAGAGTGGCCCTGCATCAGCCAGCGCTGAGCAGAATGAGTAGCTGGGTGGGGGCAGGTGGGTGATCTCCTAAGCTGCAAAAACTGTGCTGTCCTTGTGAGGTCACTGCCTGGACCCGGTGCCCTGGCTGCCATCCTGTGCCCAGAAAGGAAGGGGCTTGTTGACCCCTTCCAGCCACGTTCCCTCCCTCCTGTGGATTCTCCCATCAGCCATCTGGTCTTACTCTTAAGGCCAGTTGAAGATGGCCCCTTACGGTTTCCCCAGTTAGGTTAGTGATGTGAAATGCTCCTGTCCCTGCCTCCTTCCTACCCAGGCCCCAACCCTGCAGAAGGCAATTGCTGACTTTTCTCTCAATTCTTTTCCAAGACGTTTTGTTTATTCTACTTCCGAAGCCCCTGAGCCAGAAGTGGGGGCTTATACTCCCAAACCCTGAGTGTCCAGCCTTTTCCCTGTTGAGTTTTTAGTCTCTTGTGCTGTGCCTAGTGGCACCTGGGCTGGGGGAGGACATTGCCCCTGTCTGGGTTTTATAACTGTTTTACTCAAGTTCAAACCTCCAGCTTGTGAATCCACTGCCTGACTTGATAGGCAAGTATTAGGCTTTGGGGCGGGAGGAGGTCTGTGATGTGAAACAACTTTTTGTTGTCTTTCCCCTACCATTGTTGTAAATAAATGGCCAAACCCCAGATTTGTACTTTCTTTTTCTAACTGCTAAAACCATTCTCTTCCACCTGGATTTACTGTAATATTTGGAAAAAGAATAAATGTTGTCCCCTTTAAAAAAATAATTTAGAGACAATTTTTAAAAATGAACCCAGGATGGCATGTTATAGCCTAGGTTAGCCTTGAATCTGCACTGACCCTCCTATATTATCCTCCCCAAGGCTGGAATTATAGCCTCGGAGAAACCACGGAGAAACCACGTCAGACTTTAAAAACAGTTTGTTTATTTAAAAAATACTCTTGCTGGATGGTGGTGGCACACTCCTTTAATCCCAGCACTGGAGGGCAGAAGCAGGCGGGTCTCTATGAGTTCAAGGCCAGCCTGGTCTACAAGAGCTCCAAAGCTACACAGAGAAACTCTATCCTGAACCCTCCCCCCCCCAAATAAAAGTATTATTAAGTAAATAAAAACACTGTTTTTATCTTATGCATTTGTCTGCATGGACGTCTGTGTATCAGGTGTATCCAGAGGCCACAGAGGTCAGAGAGGGCATCGGATGCTCCAGAACCGGAGCTGCAGAGGGATGTGAACTGCTGTGTGGGTGCTGAGGAGTGAACTTGGGTCCTCTGAAGAGCTTTCAGTGCTCCAAAATGCTGAGCCATCTCTCCAGCCCCTGCCTTCACTTTTCAAGTTCGTGGATTACATATATAAGCCACACTTGGCTATGGTTATAGGTGTGTGTGTGTGTGTGTGTGTGTGTGTGTGTATTTGCATAGTGGATGCATGCTTTCATGTGAGTATGTGCATACACGCAGGTTATGGATTTTTAAAATTACTTTGTATGTGTGGTAACCGCATGTTTGAGCATGTATATGGGTACAGTTGGCCATGCGTGTGTGTGAGGCCAGAGGATGAGATCAGGTGCCTTTCCATGTCACTTGCCACCTAACTGTTCTGAGACAGGGGCATCACTAAAGCTGGAGCTCACTGTTCTGGCTGCACTGGCTCATCACAGTGCTTCCAGGCTCCTCCACCCCAGCCTTTGTGTTACAAGCATATGCTGCCACATCCAGCTTGTTATGTGGATCCTGGGAATCCAAGCTCGGATCTGCTTGTACAGCAAGCACTTAAGGACTGAGCCATCTCTCCAGCCCACTTACACATTTTTAATACGTATAGAGAACCATCCAGAAGTAACAGTTAATATTTTAGAGGACATGTTCTTTAAAACGGGATATATATTTTTCACTCCAGGCTGGTCTTGAGCATTGTGTAGCCCATGATGACTTTGATTTTCTGTGATTGTCTCTAGTGCTGAGATTACAGGTAGGTGCTACCATGCCTGAGTTTTCCAGCACAGAGGGTCACACTTAAGACTTTATTATGCATGCTAAGCAAGCACTCTACCAACTGGATTGTGTCCCCAGCCTTTTAGTTTTGTTTTATGCATTTCACATGTTAAAGATTATTAAAAACTTTCTTTGTAAGTATATATTCTTTTCTAAGGACATTTTCCACCCTCCTTATTTTCTTTCTTTCAGGTATGCTAGGGATCAAACTTAGTGCCTCGTGCATGTTAATCAAGCACTCTATCTCTGAGCTACATCCTCAGCTCTTGGTTTTCCTAAAATAATTTCTTTTGTGTGTGAGTGTGTATGTGGGTCAGAGGACAACTCTGTGAGGTCATATGTCCCCTCCTATATTAGGTAGGTCCTGGGAATCAAACTCAGGTCCCCAGGCTTCTTAGAAAAGTTCCTATACTAGCTCAGTCATCTCACCAGTCCCAGCCCTTTTAGATTTTTAAATTACAATTAAAATTTTTAATTCATTTATTTATTGTGAGTGCCAGTAGAGGTCAAGAGGTCGGCTTAGGCAAGTCAATTTCTCCATCCACTATGAGGGTCCTGGGGATTAAACTCAGGTCGTCGGGCATTGTGGCAAGGACATTAACCCTGAGTCATCTCATCAGCCCCAGCCAAAAGCTTATTTTAATCTTATTTTTTTTTGGTATGGTTCTTTGACTGCATGCATATCTATGCACCATGTGCATGCTTGATACCCCTGAAGCTCAGAATAGGGCATCAAATCTCCTTGAACTGAAGTTAGAGTTGGTTGTGAGCCACCATGTGGCTGCCGAGAATTGAACCGGGTTCTCTGAAAGAGTATCTAGTGCTCTTAACTGCTGAGCCATCTCTCCAGCCCCAGGCAAGAGTTTTCTGAAACTGGTCTCAAATCTGCTATATAGTTCAGGCTAACACCAAACTCTCCATCCTCTGGCTCTGTGTTCTGAGTACTCGGGTATAGAAATACACCACCACAACCAGTTTAAACATTATCCTTGAAGGGTATACACTAAGAGCTGATTTGAGGGGCTGGGGTTATGGCTTGCCGGTTACTGTCCTTGGAGAGGACTCAAGTTTGATCCTCGGTACTCATGTCAGACAGCTAACTACCACCTACAGTGCCAGCTCCAGGG
Source organism: Alexandromys fortis (assembly GCF_014885135.2). Classification (NCBI taxonomy): domain Eukaryota; kingdom Metazoa; phylum Chordata; class Mammalia; order Rodentia; family Cricetidae; genus Alexandromys; species Alexandromys fortis. The sequence goes on from NW_026067920.1 coordinate 23,898,656, forward strand.
GATCTGATGCCTCTGGCCTTCCAAGGCACCCACACACATATGCCCCCATTCAGAGAACCAAACAAACATTTTAAAAAAGAACCAATTTGCTACATTTTATTTAGCATTATATATTACATTTTATTTGATTACTAAAAAATTATTTTGTGCATGGTTCCTCATCTGCATTCCCACCCATGTACCATGTGCATGTACCACTACATGGCTGTATTTTAGCCCACTCACTGGGAGTTCCTGGAAGGAGGGAACCTAGCTAGTATACTTAATATGACAATGAATGGCCTTGTTAAATGCTTTCATAGACTCAACAATACCTCTGTGTAAAACTTCCTAGCAACGGAATGCTATCAAAGAACACACGCATCTTCAAACTTTCTGTTCTTCTGAGACAGTTCACCAACTCAGAATGCAATCTTGTGTTAAATATAAGCATGAGTATGTATTATATGCTAATAAAGTATGCCAAAGTATGAAGAATAGATATAGAAACTCCACCCTTAATTTTTTCATTCATCAAGAATTAACTGAAAATAAATTTAGTTCTCTTGTAAAATTCAATATAACACTTAATAGATAATAAAAACATTAGCAATAAGTCACCTTAATGGTACTGACTAAAATATTTTTTTAAATTTTTTTTAATATTTATTTATTATGCATACAATATTCTGTCTGTGTGTATGTCTGCAGGCCAGAAGAGGGCACCAGACCTCATTACAGATGGTTGTGAGCCACCATGTGGTTGCTGGGAATTGAACTCAGGACCTTTGGAAGAGCAGGCAATGCTCTTAACCACTGAGCCATCTCTCCAGCCCCTGACTAAAATCTTTTAAGACTAACATATAATAACTTGCAACATTTTGAAGTTTTAGGACATTATGAAACACACCCAGTAAATACAAGGTAGTTTTTGCAACAACTTTGTTTTGAAGCAGCGTCTTTCTAAGTCAGTCAGAATACACACAGTGCCGCCCTAGTCCTTATAAAAGTATTTACACAGGAAGTGTACGGTGCCTGCATACAACTCTGACACTTGGGAGCTGAGGTAGGAGGGGGCAAGTTCAAAGCTAGTTTAGACTATACAGCAAACAAGAAACAAACCAGAAAATGAAGTTATATGTTTATAAGTATTCTTGAAATTTACACACGAAAACTAGATTATCTTCACTGTACCTTATGTGGACGTAGATAATATTTCCATGTCGGTCCACATTGATTTTTCCAGGGATGCAAGGGATTCTCCTCTCCGTTTCTCTGGTTAACAGTTTCTTACACAAACAACACCTACAACAAGAAGATGTCAAAAACACTCAAGAAAAGAATGAATGTAGTAAATTAAACAATGTAGCTATATTACATAGCATACAAAGACTATAACGTAGCTATATTACACAGCATACCAAGAATATAACATAGCATACCAAGAAAAATATGTTACCTGTATAATGTTGCTGCATTGTTTCGAGAATCTGGATTGAAGTACTCAGGATCAAACAGTCTTTCGATCTTCTTACAAAATAGTTTACTATTAAAAACAAATGGCCAATAAATTAAACGTCTATATTTAGCATCTTAAAGTTAGTGGTGTGTTTTCCCTCCCTCCTTTCTGTCTTCCCTGCCTTCCTTTTACATTATGGGTATGCGTCTCTGTGGGGGGTGTGCATATAAGCGCAGGTGCCCATGGGGGGCATCAAAGCCCCTGGAGCTGGAGTTGCAGGCAGATGGAGCTGCTGGACACTGGTGCTGGAAACTGAACTCAGGTCCTCTGTAAGAGCAGTATGTGCTCTTAAACATTGAAGCCTCTCTCTGGTCCTTCTACTTTATTTTTAAAAAGTGAATCTCTAACTCAATGTGGAGGCTGTCATTTTGGTTAGACTGGCTTGTCCAGTCAGTCCTTGGGATCTTTCTGTCTCTACTGCTCCAGTCTAGGGTTACACAGATAGATGTCCTAAGTCTGACTTTTTGTGGGTACGGGGATTTTCAAGCATACACAGCAGCCACTTTGTGTATGGAGCCATCTTCCCAGCCCTAAAGTTAGTTTACAGTGGTAAAATAAGTGTTGTCCTCATACATGTAGAAAATGAGACTAATACTTCCTAGGAAGTTCCTTTTGGGCATTTAATTTTTGCTATTCTAAGTAAATAAACCTATTGCTGATCAAGATTCTCTTTTTCTTATTATGTGTTTATTTATTTAGTGTGTGTGTGTGTGTGTACATACTCGTGTGCCACGGTACATACATGGAGATGAGGGAATGGTTTTCAGAAGTCAGCTCTTTCCTTTCACCATGTGGGTCCTGAGGACTGGATTCAGGCCACCAGTCTTGGCAGTACGTGCATTTAACCACTGAGCAATCTAGCCTTTTTTTTTTTTTTTTTAAAAGGCTGGGTCTCTTATGACCCCAAACTCACTCTACAGCTGGGGTTGATATTTAAACCCCGAGTACTTGCCCCTCCACCCCAAACGCCGTTCGAGGCTCATGCACTGTGACACCGCTTTTGCTCACATTTTGTGTTTTTCTGAAAACTGGTTTCACTATGTAGCTCAGGATGGCCTCTGACTTGGAGCAATCCTCCTGCATTAGCCTCTTGAGTGCTAGAGTTGTAGGACTATGCCACCGTATCTGTCAAGAATGGATTTTTTTTTGCCAGAAAATAAGCAGTTATCTGTCTTCCTTCAGGCCTTTATTACTGGAATATTCAAGATTTAAAAATTTGAGAATTTAACAACCCAGGTCTACGAATAACTAGGAATGTAATTTTTAGCAGCCTGCTTTTTGATCTTTATTTTCTTGTGTATAACATATGGCTAATGGGGCCAGCAAGGTGCAGAGAAGATAAAGGCAAAAGAAGAAAGACGGACTCTCAAAGGTTATTCTCTGACCTTCACCCGTGAAGTGTCAGGTGCCCTACTCACTCTAATGGTAAATCAAACAAAAATCAAATAAAAGATAAAAAAGTATGGCTAATCAGCTCATAAGGTTAATGAAGATTAAATTATATGTTTTTAAATAATGTCAGATGCAGTGTTAGGAAATAAATGCTAAGTACTTATTAAACATAGTATAACTGAGCTTGAAGTCTTCTACGTATGTCCTTCCTACCACCATTTCCTTAATGTATTATTTGTTGATCTTAAAGGCCAAATATGGATTTTGGATTCCATTCCCATTTCCAGGTATTTTGTTCTAGGTAATTTCATTACACATCCTTCCACTTAAGGGCTGAATTCTTGGATAATACTCTTCACTATCAATTTCTTTCTTTTAATGGCTCATTTTGATTAGCACATTTAAAAACCTAGTATTGCCTTACAAATATCCCCTCTTGAGCCCACTTAATGTACAAACTTATGCTCTGTTTTCTTTTCCTAAGCAATCATTCAGAGCAAAGGTCTGGAAAACTTTCTACATCCGGGGGCCCCACCTCCGCCCTCTACACATAGCAGGGTCCTCACATTTTGTCATTGCTTCCCCTTCCAAAACTTCCTTGAATTTACCTTCCTTTCCCTTACAGGGGCCTTAAAAGGTGCCCAACTGCTACTTCTCTGTCAACCCTTTAAGTAAGGAGCAGCCTTCATTAATAGTCTCTTGCTAACAGCAAATAAACCAGAATAGCATTTATAATAGCAATGAGAAATTAAATACCTAGGAATAAATAAGTATAAAGTTATAGTGTTTGCAAATCATAAGATTAGGTATTATTAAGATGCTAAAATCATGTCTGAAGAGATGTGCATACTGCCCTGGGAAGGACCCCTGTGTGATAGTAGGGACATCAACACCCTACACTCTCTAATGGAAAGGTCAACCAGACAGTAACTTAACAGAGAAATAAGAGAACTAACAGATGTCATGACTCAAATGGACTTAATAGACATCTACAGAACATACAGAACATTCCACCCAAATACAAAAGAATATACCTCCTACTCAGCACCTCATGGAACCTTCTCTAAAATTGACCACATATTTGGTCACAAAGCAAATCTCAACAGACATAAAAAATTGGAATAACTCCCTGTATCTTATTGGACTACCATGGCTTAAAGTTAGAATTCAACCACAACACTAATTACAGAAAACCTATAAACTCACGGAAACTGAACAGTGCTCAACTGAATCACCCCGGGTCAAGGAAGAAATAAAGAAATTAAAGACTTCCTAAACTTCAATGAAAATGTAGACACAACATACTGAAACCTATGGGACATTATGAAAGCAGTGCTAAGAAGGAAGTTCAGAGCACTAAGAAAATGGAGAAATCTCCAACTAGTGACTTAACAGCAACCCTGAAAGCTCTACAATAAAAAGAAGCAGAGTTACCCAAAGGAACAGACGACAGAAAAATAATCAAATTGAGGGCTGAAATCAATAAAATAGAAACAAAGAAAACAATACAAAGAATCAATGAAACAAAGAGCTGGTTCTTTGAGAAAATCGACAAGATAGACAAACTTTTTTCCAAACTAATCAAAAGGTAGAGAGAGAATATCCAAATTAACAAAACCAGAAATAAAAAGGGGGACATAACAACAGACACTGAGGAAATCCAGGCTAAGATCAAAAACACCAATGACAACTTATGCTGGAGAAGATGTGGAGTAAGGGGAACATTTCTCCGTTGCTGGTGGGAGTGCAAACTTGTACAGCCACTTTGTAAATCAGTATGACGGTTTCTCAAAAAACTGGTAATCAAGACCCAGCAATACCACTCTTGGGCATATACCAAAAGGATGCACAATCATACTATAAGAACATTTGCTCAACTATGCTTATTATTATATTATAGCAGCATTATTTGTAATAGCCAGAACCTGGAAACCACCTACATGCCCCTCAACCAAAAAAGGGATAAAGAAAATGTGGTACATTTACACAATGGAGTATTACCCAGTGGGAAAAAAAAGAAAAAGGAAAAAAAAGACATCTTTAAATTTGCATGCAAATGGATGGAACTAGAAAAAAAAACCATCCTGAATGAGGTAACCCAAACCTTGGTTACAAACCTTGGTGGCAAACATGGTATGTAGCCACTCATAAGTGGATATTAGACATAAAGCAAAGGATAACCAGTCTATATAGTCCATGACCCCAGTAAAGCTCAGTTACAAGGAGAACCCTAAGAGAGACATACATGGATCCCCCCAGGAAGGAGAAATAGACAAGATCTCCTGAGAAAATTGGAAGCATGGGTGGGGGGCAGGGAGGGAAGGAGAACCTGAGGGAATGGGAGGGTCGAGCTGGGGGAAGGACAGAGAAGGAGAGCAAAGAAAAAGATATCATGATTGAGGGAGCCATTTATGGAGCTAGCAAGAAACTTGGCACTAGAGAAATCCCCAGGAATCCACAAGAATGACACCAGGTAAGATGCCTAAGCAATTGTGGCGAGGGTGACTGAACTGGCCTTCCCCTGTAATCAGATTGATGACTATCTTAAATGTCATCAATCTAGCAACTGATGGAAGCAGATACAGAGATCCACAGTGGAGCACTGGGCTGAGCTACCAAAGTCCAGCCTAAGAGGGGGAGGAGCAATAATATGAGCAAAGGGGTCAAGACCATGATGGGGAAACCCTCTGGAACAGCTTACCGGTACTGGCTTTTTGGAGCCCATTCTCTTTGGAGGGACACCTTGCTCAGCCTAGATATAGTGAGGAGGGCCTTTGTTCTTCCTCAAAACAATGTGATAAACTTGTTGACTTCCCATGGGAAGCCTTACCCTCTCTGAGGAGTGGACTCGGGGGTGGGAGGGGGAGCAAGTAGAGGGAGAAGGAGAAGGGAAGGGACTGGGAACTGGGATTGGTATGTAAAATGAGAAAAGATGGTATAAATAAATAAATGATGAATTAGAATTTGTGCAACAGATCCCAGTTAGGTCTTAGTCTCCTCGCTGGAAAAATCCGTAGGGCAATGCAAGGATCCCAAAATAGCTAGGTTGCAATCTTGAAGGTAAAGCTGGAGAACTTGGGTTACTAAATACTAACATTATTATAACCCTGCCTTAATTTAGACTAGGTGGACTTGAGCTGGAGATGGCTCAGTGGTTTAGAATGCACACTGTTCCTATGAAGGACCTGCATTTGGTTCCAAACACACATTCTGGGCAGCTTACAACAGCACATGTCTCCAGATCCAGGGGAATCCAATGCCCCTGATTTCCACGGGTACCTGCACCCATGTCAACCCCCACCATGCAGAGGAAGACATACAATTAAAAAATAATAAAAATAAGTTTTTCAGAGTCAGTGCTCTGACCCCAATGGCCCCTGCAAGATGTTGCTGGTCTCACATCATACCCCTTTGCCCCCTTAAGATGAAGCCTTAATCTTAACAAAGCTCATTACCACCATATGTCCATATGTTCATTACACATAATGATTACTAGGAGCTAGCAAGATACTTCGTCAGAAAAGGGTATCTGACATCAAATCTGAGCACCCCAGAATCCATCCTGGAGAAGGAGAAAACTGATTTCATGTGTGCTTTGGTGTCCACATGCACATACACACACAAAATAAAATTAAATGTAATAAAAAATTTTAAATCATTAAAATCTATTGTAAGTTACTGGTTTTTATTTAAAGTAAAATAGAAATATATTTCATATATATTTTAAAATAGAATTTCACTACAATTAAACAGAAATATACTTAACAAAACTTATTAGGTTTAGAACTAAAGTTTAAAGAGTTACCTCCTAAACTTATCTTTTTTGTCCTTTAAGTCATCAATTTCATTGTGTGTGAACAGATCAGCTATGCGTGTGAGGAGGTTTGCATTGATACAGTTCATGTTGCATGGGGCAGCTACTATGGCATTCATATTTCTGTGGCAATACTGAATACATTGTTCAACCTGAAAAACACCGAATAGAAAATCAGTGTTGAAAATAGTAACGTAAATGATATTGTCAGAGTAATTTCAAACATAAAAATCATGAAAAGTCAAACCCACATATACATTGCCAGTAACTGGACCTGTATGTGTTTATCTACACTGTTAAATAGGCAACATTTAAAACACATATAGAGAAATCATTTACAATCCCTTTTATTTACAATAATGTATTTTAAGAGTCTGTAGCAGGCATAAATCTTACTCTGCACACTACCGTGCATATTCAACTGACTTCTCAAGAATAAACTTAGTTATTAAGGTATACCCAATCCTCCAGGGAAGAGAAACAAAATTTCAGACGTGTAAGGACTTTCTCAGTTCTGTTTTATTTGCTTTCTCTAACCTGAGGTGGATTTACTTAATGTAAATGTAAAGAGAGAGGCGTCTCATATTTCTCCACATACTGTTCTGATGATATAAAAGTAATCGTTCAGGGCTTTAGGGTCTGAAACTCAAAGTGTGAGGACTCTGATTGTTCTGTAGGCCTTGCTTGAAGCCCACGGCCCGCAGACGCCTCACAAACCAGTGCGTCCACCTGCACACAGCACGGCAGCGCTCTGCTCTGTACAGCTGGATGGGGCAAACCAGAGAGCATTTAAATAACAGCTGCAAAATGTCAGCCGTGGGAACAGAAAACCATGAATTACAAACATTTTTTTGCTTTTGGTTTTGTGTGAGATTAAGCCTGACTATGCACCGTAGGGTTGCCCAGATATTTATTAGATAAATAAGAAAATAATTGTACTTAATATTATCACTTGAAATAGATGTGATATATATACATACATATATATATATATACACACACACAGTTTTATATTTGACCAGCTGTCCTTAAGCAATAGATACAAACTATGATGTAAACACAAAGCTACACTGTTTAGTAGCTGGGCATTTGGTTTTTGTTCATTGAACTATAAGTGAGAGACACATAGAATAAAAACATGCCTAAAGAAATTATTTAAATAGTAAAACAATATAATCCAATTAATTTTCCTTATTAGTGATAGAACAAAAATCTTTTAGAATAAAATTTATTCTATCAAGTCTCAAATTACGCAGTTGTTCCAATTATAGATATAACATACAAATGATACCCAGTAGTCTTAACCCCTACTCAAAAGAACAAAGTACTGTTACAATTATTCTCTGAAGCTAACTATTTTGCTTTCTATATATCCAAAAGAGGGTAGGATTAGGTCAATAAAGGGGCTTAGATTTTTAAAATGAATACTTACTAATGAATCCATCTTCAGGAATTCTGAAGAAATGAGAATTGAAATGACATTTCCTGGCTCTAATAAAAAGAAAAAAATGAAATTTCATTTTGATTTCTAACTCAATTTTCTCTTTTCATCTTAAAAGATGATGTTACTTTAATAAAAAAAATTGATATACCCTTACTTATATCACTTAGATTGGATAAAAGAAAGAAGATCTAATATTAAATCATAGGGTGTAGACAAACTGTCCTTGAATTAGATTCATGTTAAGTACAAAACTCTAGCTAAAGACAATGGCATGCAAAAGTCATAGTGAGAAAAGCTAACCAGCGATGGATGAGAGCTTTAATTAGGGAAGCATTTCAGAAAGGCATCAGTGCTGACAAACATTTAATCTTAGAAACAGAGTCCTAAACAGATTTTGTTTATGTGGAACATATGTCAGTATTTACCATAATTTACCATATTAGAAATAATTAGAAAAAATTTTTAGAAGTCAGTTTTAAAATACAATAATCCTATTACATGTAAACATAGTTTTGTTAAAAAATATCTTCAAATAAAAAAATTAGTGAGTGTCACTGATGGACATTTTTTATAAATCTCTTCAGCGTCTAACTTAACTGACTCCCAAATTCTCGTATCTGTTTCTTTCTTCTGAGACAGGATCTCACTCTTAGCCCAGGCTGATCTTCAACTTATAGCAATGCTCTTGCCTCAGCTTCCCAGAGTGCTGGAATTACAAGCATGAGCCACCACACCTGGCTTCAAATAAGCTTTTGCACTTGTTTGGGGGTAGGCTGCTTTGTGAAGCCAAAACTTGACAGGTAGTATTGTCGTGAAGGTGGCGTGGCACAGAATCTGAACTCTGATCAGTAAACTTCTCCTTTGTTCAGTGGTCATCTGCACTGTGAGTGCAGCGTTAACCCACTGCAGAAATGTTTCAGGTACTGCACAGTGCTCACGTGGGAGAGTCGTGCATGTTCTAAGTACTCAGACGACTCATGGGAAAGAGGTGTTTAGAGCTCAGATTTGATAGTAAGACCAACAGAATTTAAAAAGAAAAGTTTTTGTGTATGGAGAAGTTGTCGGTTACACTGCAGCAGGGACACTTTCCAAAACTCGAATTCTCATGTGAGAACTTGGCTTTTATCACTAACAACACCACTATCAACTGTTTTTCTTTATGTGACTAGCTCATTTACCTGTCTGAACAATCACAAGTTCTGAAGCTGCTTTCTCAAGTAAACACGTTTTTCTACTTTGAGGTCAGCTGAGTTATGAGCTCACTCAGCTGTGCCAGTGCTTCCCCTCAAGACAGCCACACTGGTAAGCATCCAAACTGCTGAGGCCAATATGAGAGCCCAGAAAAAGATGTATACTGAGGGTTGAGGTGTAATAAAGTCATTTTTACCGCTTCATCAAGGACAAGTGAACCTACATTTTTCCCTTTCCTTTTTAACTATGAGTGTGTGGTACTGGAGAAAACCAATAAACAGCTCTCTGTGTCTGCTTTGATTCGGGCTGTAAAGCTCAACAATTTTGTACACATTGCCTTTTCACATTCTGAACAAATCTTGACACACAGAAAAAGTGAGTAACATCTTGGTATTGTCATGTAAACCTGGTTAACCTTGAGAGCCTTTAAAGAGCCCCAGGACCCGTCGGACAGAGCATGAGTTCCTGTGGTCTGAGCACGGCTCTAGTAAACCTCTAAGCCTCAGTTTGGACCTGAAGCAACTACTGGGTGACACAGATTTCAGCTCAAAATAAGCAATGGATTCAATTTTTGTTTTTGCTTTTTTACCTAAAGTGGGAATCTCACAATCCTTATTCTCCTTAGTGTTCCTTTTGACATATTTTATCAGCCAGTTGAAAATATGAACATCACAATGAACAGAAATGTCCACCTCTTCCCAGCGCTGGGCATCCATAGATAAATATTCAGCAAAGTACTTCATTTCTGATATTAAAAGATCTCGTGGACAAATAAAATCTTCTTTCAAATTTTTTGCTTCATCACATACGTGGATCACCATGTTTGGCCTTCATGAAAAACGTTACACAGAAAAGAGACGATTAGAGTGCGAAGGGGCAGTGAGACCACCGACGTGTAGGTGGCGGTAAGAGAACAAGGTCCTCTTGCAGGTTTCGACCACAAAAATCTGTTTCATAGGGTCTGACTTCAAAATTTCTCACTTCTTGTTTATCTGATTATACCTTAGATTATGATTAACTTCAGTAAGCTACCCACTTCATAAAGAAATAAAAAATATTGTTTCTAAAGAACTAATACTTTACATGGCTTCAATTTTATTGTTCAAGTTTCAGTTCTCAAAGAACAACTAAATAATAGACTTTGATTCTTGTGTAATGACTAACATCTTTATACTTTTAAAAAAGGAAAACTATCTATCTAAAATGATTCCTTGAACAATCAAATTAAAAACCTGTATGCTTACTTTAGTATCAGCAATGTTTGGCTCCATGCACTCATAAAATATATATTAATGAGAACAGTTACAAGATGGGACCAAACTAGCCCCACAGCATGTGGGGGACAGATGTGAGGCTTGGGTGCTCTGTGGGGCCACTGGCAGTGGGACCAGGATTTATCCCTAGTGCTTGATCTGGCATCTTGGAGCTCATTCTCTATGGAGGGATACCTTGCTCAACCTAGATATGGGGGGAGGGCCTTGATCCTACATCAAACTGATGTTAGACTTTGTTGACTCTCCATGGGGGGCTTACCCTTTCTGGGGGATGGATGGGGGTAGGGAGAACGGTGGGTATGGGGGGAAGGGGGTGAGAGCAGGGATGCTGTGTGGAATATTAAAGTAATAATAAAAAACGATTACTTATAAAAAAGAATTAAAACTATGTGCTTATTTACATAAAATAATTTAGTAAATACATCTGAAAGTTTGCTTCAAAAACTACATACTCCTTGAATTTACCTTCCTTGAAAGTGATGTATTTCGCTAGGTATGGCAGCAGGCGTGTGTAATGGGGCATGAGAATCTGAAGTGGTAGGATTACCATCAGCTGGGGGTTGTCTGTACTGTATAGTAGGTACCAGGCCAACCTGGGCCATAGAGTGAGACCCTGTCTCAAAAATGCAAAAGTCAACTAAAAAAGAAAAAGTAGGAGTAAGGGTATAGCTCAGCTGGTAAATGAGATGGAGCTGAATTCCTAGAACCCATTTTAAAAAGCACAGTGTGTTGGGCAGATCAAAGCAGACAGATCCTTAGGACTTGGCCGCATCCAGCCTAGCCAACCTGGAATGTTCCAGGACAGAGAAAATCTTTTCACTTCCACACATGCACCTTCACATACACGAACAAACGAAAAACCAGAACCCCCAACAGTGTGATGCACTGTCTCATGCCATTACAAAAAGGGAATAAATAGGAAGAAATACAGTGTACTAAAAGTATGAATTACTTTGTGCTTAGTTCAATTTCACAAATTCCAAATACAGAACAAAGTGTTTTATATAAAGTTGGGATATAAGAAGAAGTATTATAATCAATGTTCTATCACAATCAAAAGAGGGCTAACAAGATGGCTCAGTAGGAAGGGTGTTTGTTGCTAAACCTGATGGCCTCGCTTTAATCCTTGGGACCCACGCGGTAGGCGGGAAGCAGGGATTCCTACCAATACCCTTTGCTCACGCGTGCTCACCATGCACACTCTGGCCTGTGGAGAGGGAGAGCTCAAGTTCAAGGCTGCCTGGGAAACCTGGCTGACCCTGACTAGCTCAGCGGCTGAGGGCTTGCTTCCCTGGCATGTGCAGTGCCCTAGGCTCCATCCGCATACAAGGAAAGGGAGAGGAGGGAGAGGAGGAATGTAGATGAGTTCTGTGATATGTGAACTTCATATTAATAAAACTGTTATTATAAATCTACAAAAATTAGAGGTGCAGGAAAGAAATTTTATAGATGAAAAAGATAGTTCCATATTCATTATGTGAGCTAGTGTATTATTTGTCAAAACAAAGTAAACATTTACTATGCATGCACTTTATTGTATAGAAAACACACAGAGCAAAACAAAATATCAAAACCTGAAGCATAGTGAAATACATTCTGATTTCTAAATATTTATAAAGCAACTATATTAGACAGTTCTAAAATGCACATCTAATCTCATTAATAAAGTTAAAGAACTAATTACTTAGAGGTTTTTCTTTGGACATTAAAATTTACTTTCAAAATTATGTTAATAGATGTTATTTCTAACTTTTAAAGATAGGCAAATTAATTTTTAAGAATGAAAAAACCTCCACAACTTATAAATAGCACAAGCAAGCAACATGCTTAGGTATTAAGCTATTTGTTGTTGTTCAGCACAGAGGAATCCGATTCCAATGTCTTAGCAATGAAGTATGTAAAATTCCTACAGTATGCTGACTGATAAACACAACCACCAATCGTATATGTGAACGGCTAACAGTAATATTAATATTAAATCTTATCTAGCAAACAACCGGCCTCCTACCCTTCAGATTCTTCAGTCATTTCTCCAGCATTACGAGTAGTACAATTTTCACTTTCTGAAGAACAATTCCTTGTGGAAGCTATACTATGTCTTCCTTAAATACAGAAACAGACACATACAAAAAAAGGGGGGTGGGTTAGCATTTCTAGCTGAGAATGGCTTTTACTTATGGATGGTAACAAGGTAAACACATGGTTCCCAAGGCCAGCTATGGTATTTGGCATTTGTCAGGTAGCATTTCTCACCTTAACACTCATATCTTAAGGGCAGTACGACTGCTAACGTTCTAGTGAACATTCTCAGAAGATGTGGTATTCCAAACCAAGCCAATTGCTCAAAAGCACAGCTCAGTCTCCTCTTCCCAAAGTGCATTCCTATTTCCATATTCAGACCGCAGCTGAAAGTAAAGTGGCTCCTTCTGAGGACCCCTAAACTGGTGACTTCCAAGTGCAACTCCAGAAAACACCTCCTCAACCCTGCCACTGTGCTACCTGAATTTCTGTCAACTTCAGTAAAAATGGCTGTAAAAAGAGACCACGAAGAGCAAGATGCTCTATTTTTTTAAAGTAGCCTGGATAGTAGCATGTGCTATGATCCCAGAGGTTGGGAGGCAGTGGTAGATGGAGCTCAGTGAGTTCTGGACCAGCCTGGTTCATACAGTAAGTTCTGGGACAGCTAGGGCTACACAGAGAGATTCTGTTTCAAAAACAAACAAATGAAAGAAATTAACTAATTAATAAATATTTTAAAAAGTGCCCAAGCATGATGGTACATGCCTTTATCCCAGCACACGGAAAGATCAGGCGTACAAGGTCATCCTTAGCTACATAACAAGTTTGAGCCAACCTGAGCTACAAGAAAAAGTAAAAGTAAAAAACAAGTCCAAGTGCAGCTGAACTTAAAACTTAACTTTAATTTGTTCTGGGAGAAGAAAATTTTATTATTCTTTAAGTGGGATATCTACAAATAAACTATGAGCACAGGAGAGAAAATGAAATATAAATTTGCTATATTACATCCATGTTAAATTAATTTAAAATAAGGAAACGAAGGCTAGGAATACAGTTCAGCTGGCTGAAGACTTATCTACTGAGATTAATTCCCGGCACTGCATAAACTGGGTGTGGTGATATACTCCATCTCTCAGTACAGTGATACAGTCATCTCTCAGTACAGTGATACAGTCACCTCTCAGTACAGTGATACAGTCATCTCTCAGTACAGAGATACAGTCATCTCAGTACAGTGATACAGTCACCTCTCAGTACAGAGATACAGTCACCTCTCAGTACAGTAATACAGGTCATCTCTCAGTACAGTGATACAGGTCATCTCTCAGTACAGAGATACAGTCATCTCAGTACAGTGATACAGGTCATCTCTCAGTACACTGATACAGTCATCTCAGTACAGTGATACAGTCACCTCTCAGTACAGTGATACAGTCATCTCTCAGTACTTGGGAGATGGGAGGCAGGAAACTCAGAAGTTCAAGGTCTTTCTTAGCTACATACTGAGTTCAAGACCAGCCTGGGTTACATGACACCCTTTTTCAAAAAACAAAATTACAGCAAATAAACAACATGTAAAACACTAGTTTGAGAAACTAGAGTATATAATTTTGATACAATTAACATTTTGTTTTAGAAAAATTACTTCACCTACATATTACAGTTAAGGTTTTTGAAAAACAGCAAAGACAATGAAAATTTTTAACATTCACAAAGATAAAAATACTAACAGATTTTACACAAGTATTTGAATTGTTGACTAAGATTGACTAGACTGTACAAATGTAGATTTTCATAAGGACAAGTGCTATATTGTACTTTACAATCTTACCTGCTTTGGAAACTGTGACTTGATCAACTGGAGTCTCTTGAAAATCTCCTTGTGTTTCCAGAAGTGAAGATTTAATGTAAGTGGCTAAAGACTCCACAGGACCCTCCCCAGCTGCCATTAAGGGGTTATACTGATTGTCGACAGGTGAGCTTCCGCTGCTCTTCAGCTCATCAAACCTTTTTGCACACTGAAAAAATAGAAAATGGTAAAAATGGAGGTTACATTACAAAACTCCCTGTGAATGAAAATGCCAAAATGGTGGTACTTCCTGTGCTAACCAAAAAAGTTAAAAAAAAGCACATAATGGTTTTAAACATGCTTACTACCTTAATACATGATATTATCATTGAGTAATATTATAAGAGTAATCATTAAGTAATCATTAAGATAATCTTCAGCCAATAAAATTTAATAAAATATTGTTGATTGATCTAACTTATAGGGGAGAAGATATATTTATTCATAGTTCTGAATGATCAACTTCAATCATTAAGGTTTTGTATGTGTAAGGCAAAGTAAAAAGATTAATGGGAAAAAGTTATTTTCTTGTCTTCTATTTAAAGACACTTTATTTTAAAATTATCTTAGGAGACAGGATTTCTATGTGTAGTCCTGGCTGTCCTGGAATGTCCTCTTCCGGTGTCCTTGAGCACTATATGAATGTGGTGCACAGATATACATGCAGACAAAACACTTATAAATACAATAAAATAAATATAAAAGGAAATAAAAAGATGTAAATTTTTTCACTTAGATGTTTCTTTAGATCTCACATTTGGGGGTTCAGTGTGCTGTTGTGTTTGCTCATTAGGTGGTATCTAGGGATTGTTACTTACCTCTTTGGGTGTTAGTCCAGGCACAAGCCTTGCCACAGTTTCCCAGTTGATGGTCTGAGGGATTCCAATTAATGGATAAAGGATCATATCTAATACCATTTGGTTATTATTATTCAGGAAATTATTGTTTTCTGGATACCCACGACTCATCTTTTGGAGCTAGAAACAGGGAAAACACAGTCTTATTAACATCTGAAATTCAGATGTTTCTAGAACATTGTAGACTAGTTACAGTCATTCCTAAAAATCACCTGTCATATAAAGAAAAAATAAAACAAACACAGAATATCCATCCAAAATCTCCTCAGACACAAAAGCTTTATGATATTATGACTTGAAAGATGGGTACATGTATGGATGGACAGATGGATGAAAAATACAATAAAAAGAATCTTAATGATAGATTTCCAGTGGCAGGCATTTGGGTGTTTACTACAAAATTCTTTCTGACTCTGTTATATGTTAAATTTTTTCCAAATCAAATGTCCAGGGGAAGTTTTTCTTCTTATAAAAACTCACTAACCATGCCTTGTTTATACACTGACTATCTAGAATTCATTTAATCAAACTGTGAAGAAATTGAAACATGTACCTTGCTAAAAAGAAAAAAAATAGATTATAATTTCATTCTGTTCTTAAATAGCCTCCCTCCTGTTTTTCCCTGAGTGAATGTTCGCGGTGCAAATAATGACGGCTGAACAAACTGAACTTGCATAGACATAATAAGATGAGCCTTGGCCTGGTAACCGAGCAGAGCAGAACTGTAGTAATGACTATTAAGTGGTGCTATTTTTATATGTTTGAAACAACTTCTCTTTGCAAAGTTCTTTGCAGCCCTTTTTTTCTGAAGCAATGTGAAACTGACCTGACTGATGTGGCGATGGATACTGGCAGAAAAATGGATAACGTAAGCATCATGGTGACATTATTCTGGCCAACAGCCAAAATGGAGTTGCACCATGGGGAGGCAGAGAAATTGGAATAGCTATGAAAGAGGAGCTCTCACTAATTTTACAACGTAAGGAAACAGGTTCTAAGGAGCTAAATAAGTTACACAATGCCATCAATCTATTAAGATAGTTCTTTCCATTCTACATAAGAGCATGGGGTGGAGAGGCGGTGAGTCAGAGGTGATGGTTCAGGATGGGAAAGGACAGACTCTAATAGCTTGTGACGCTGCTTGTGTTTTAGAGAAACAACTGTCAAAGCTTTGTCTCCTGAGGTGGGCTGGGGATATTATAAAAAGAAAGAAAAGAAACAGAAACAGAACCACCCTCCAAAGATAAAATGTTTTAAAAGCTCTTTATGTCAGCCAATGTAAGACACTGTTTTATCCAAGCATTTACCAATTCCATCATGTGTCAGGCACTGCAGCCGAAGTTGGAATACAAAATTATAGAAAAACAGAGGTGAGGGTTAATGGCTAGTTATGCTTACAGTTTAACTGTTGTTAGTTTCTAGGTTGAGAATCCACCTGAAACTATAAGCTGCTCTAAGAAAAATACGGCATAACGTAGAGCAAAGATCACTGACAGACAGACGCCACCTAAACTTGCTGAACTGCAGCAGAGGTATTAGACTAAAAGCCTGACAGTGCAGAGAGAACAAAAGGGGTCACTCTGGGAAGGTACTCTGGAGATACCCATGGCACCTCACAGATGAGACATGGCCTACAGAGACAGCATATGCTTCCTAGGACCGCGACATCTCCAAATGTGGCTTACAGAGACAGTATATGTTTCCTAGGACTGAGACATCTCGAGACGTGGCCTACAGAGACAGTGTATGCTTCCTAGGACTGTGACATCTCGAGATGTGGCCTACAGAAACAGTATATGCTTCCTAGGACTGCAGTATTTCAAGTGCGCTGGAGTAGAAGTGTGGAAGCAAGTCAGGAGCAAGAACCACTGCCTTAGGACATAAAATGGCAGCCAAGTAACAATCTATGTGTTTGCATAAGCATTAAAAAGCAACAGGGGCCCGAGAGATGGCTGGCAGTTGCAAGTACTTGCTGTTATTGAGCAAGACCTGAGTTTGGTACCCAGCTCCCAACTGTTTTTTACACCCATTCATTGCTCCAGTTACAGGGGCTATAGCGCCCTCTTCTGGTCTTCATGGGGACTAAGCATGTGTATGATGCACACAGATACATGCAAGCAAACACACATAAATAAAAATGAATAAATCTAAAACACAAAAGAGACCCAAAGCACTCTAAAATCATGGCTTCCAGGGATGTACCTTATAGGAGGGTCTGTACAGCGTAGTAGTCACAAGTATAGATTCTGAAGTGACGCTGTCCAACTGTGTATCCTGGTTCCACCATTAAGATAGCATCTAGTTCAAGTAATTTGGCTTCCAATTTCCTCATCTGCAAAACAAAGGTAAAACAGTAGGTAGCTTCTGGATTTCCAGGCTTTAAGTGGGACCTCTTACAGGTACAGTGTGAGGACTGGATGTTTGTAGCAGAAGAATTAGCATTTCTGAGATCCCTGGATCAAACAGATTCATAAAGATTAACAATGAAGTATGCTGCCGATAAAGGATTAAAGTGGGCTCCTGATACTTACCCAGCTTTACCATTTGCAGCAGTGCATCCTGGGGCTTCAACTGTTTCAGCTATAAGGAAAACAACAACAGCCTTTAGGATTATTGTGAGAATTCAATCATACTATTAAAGCACCCAGCACAGCATCTGGATTCAAATGGGTACCACACTTTATTACAACCACTATTTATTCTTATTCTACTTTGGCCATTGGTGACATAAATTTTTTTCAAGAATTAGCTGAGTCACTTAGAAAGAATTGCCGAGGACAGAATTTCAGTTTTATCTTGCTTTGTAGCTCAGGCTAGCTTCTACCTCTTGATCCTCCTCCTCAACCTCCAGAGCACAGGGATTACAGGTCTGTACTGACACACCCAGCTCATAGGTTGGTCTTTTTATCTTTTGATTCCTTAGAAGGACCAGCAAAGCAGATAGTGCCCAAAATGTTTGCTGAGTTAATAAAGTCACAAAACTTTAAAGAAACAATGTATCTTTTGGAACCCCACTCTGAGTTGAAAGCTGTACTCTATGAGAATATGTAAGTATCTACAATAATATGTGGCAATCTTGATTTTCAGTGAACACTGCTCTCTATTACATGGGTAAATAATACGTGGATCCCTTTCTGAGCACACTGCTCTCTACTTACAGGGGTAATACATGGATCCCTTTTCTGAGCACATGATTTGGAAAGGGGTGTTTATAATTTGTTGGGACCTTAGTAGACATTTAGGATCCAGGAATGTAGATGAGTTCTTGCCTACTATGTGGGGCCCTCAGTTTGATGCCCAGCACTGAAAGAAAGAAAGAAAGAAAGAAAGAAAGAAAGAAAGAAAGAAAGAAAGAAAGAAAGAAAGAAAGAAAACAGACCCCTTGTAAGCTGGGTTTTTTTTTGGTTTTAATTTCCAGGAAAAAAAATCAATTGAATTTTTTTTTTCTATTCTTGGTGGTGGGGATGAGGAGTGTACTCTACCACTGAGCTAAATCTCCAGTCATTAAAATTTCAAAAATGTTGTCTCTATCAAATTCTTAAAATCGTGTATATTTCAAATATTATTCTCATGTATTTGTGCTCATGGATAATTTACATAATTTGGGTGTGATTTTTTTTTCTGTAGACACAACTGAATCTTTCCAAGCAAGGATAAAACTATTGTGTATTCTACTTAAATTAATCTACTAGCAAACTTCCTTTCGGGTCTGAACGTAAGTATGAAAGGTAAAGCATTGACAGATAATTTTTAATAAAGCATATAGTCTCTTGGAACAGCTGGCAAACGCATCTCATTCAGGAACAAGGTATAAAGACACGAAAAACTTTGATCAAAAGAATATCTGAAGCTCAAAATTATCCTCATACATGATAAAATAATATATGTTAAAAGTGTCTAAGGCATAACAAATTACTTACCCTAAATTGAAAATTCTATTGTTTAACACATTACACTTTTAAAGAACATAACTTGTTTCCTTATTTTTGGCTTATTCACTTGCATAAACACGGCTATCTAAGTCGCTTTCTCTGTCCATGATAAGCACCTGTTTTTCATGTTTCAATGAAAAAGGGGTTCTTGATTCTTTTTCTCCCTAGGCAGAGGTGGCAGTGGACGGAAGGGGGCACAGGGACAGGTGGGAGGTCTCTGGCACAACACAGGGAGGTGGTTAACACTGACTCATCCCAAAAAAGGAGAACAGACTTCCTGACCCTGGTCAAGACCTGAGAACCGAGGCGGTTGGCTCTGATTCTGAAGGGCGTAGGGTAGCATCGCCTCCCACCCGGGTCCGAGGCTCCCTGCGCGGCGCGTCCTCCGGGCCCGGATTCCGCGGCGTGGACGCCGACTCGGGGCGCGGGCTAGAGAGAGGCAGACAAAGGCGTCGGACAGGAGCCAGGCCGGGACGACGAGGGCCGGAGTCCGGCGCCGAAGCTGGGCTCCGTCGTCAGGCGCGCGGGCGGGACGGGGCTGCTGGGCGGCGGCGGGATGGGGCAGCGGGCTGTGCCCGGGCGTCCGCGGGCTTCCGGGCAACGGGGCCCGCACGATCCGTCGGTCCGTCCGCCCGCCCGGGACGGCCGAGCTCCCGGCCCTCGCCCCACTTCCAGCTCCCGCCTGGGTGCCCCAGCCTCTCAGCGTCTCCCTCACCTCCACAAGGCCGCGGCGGCCCCCACTGCGCCCGTGTCACCTGCAGCGGCCGGCACCGCCCAAGCTCGTGCCGGGAACGGCGCGACCCGGCGACCAAGCCCGGCTCAGGCGGCCTCACGCACCGCGACCGCACCCGCCTGCGCCCGGTAGCTGGCAGCCCTGAACGAGAGCCGAGGGGCGGAGCCCCAGTCGACCGGCCCGGCCAATCGCAGGCTAGCGCCGCAGCCGAGGAGCCAATGAACGACGAGCTCCTGCGGGCCCGAGGGTGCGGTCCGGAGCGCAGCCCACGGCTCCGCCCACTGCTCCTTAGCCCGCCCCCTCTGGCTTTTCCTCTCAAGCCTGTCGCATTGCAGCGGCTCCGCCCTCTCAGCGTCCTGTCTCTTAGCAACTTGATCCTCAGCTATTGATTTTAGATGACCGATGCGGAGTGCACCAGAGGGATGTGTGGGAGATAAAGGGAGCGCGAGTTCAAAGAATGGAGTTAAAAAAATATTTCCGTGTCAGTCATTTTGGTATAAGCTGCATATAGGTAAAACGAAATTCTATAATCTGATAGGGCGTTGACTGGCAGTTAGAAACAAACTGTAACTGAAAAGCTAGTGACTGCTCCGATATATTGTGGAAAATGACATCGGTGTTAAGCCGGAAGGCACTGAAGGAAGCGGATTAGAAGCCAGAATGTGAGTTTACATTGACTACCACTCTGTGGTTTGGGCAAGATTCCAAACGGTGTCCTTATAAGCACAGATTTAAGAGAACCGAGCTTTACTGTTGGGGACCCCATATGAGACCAGCCTCTGTTGCTTCACACCGAAATAAACATGCGCTATCACTTTAGATAGTGTTGGAAACTTTTCCATCATCGCTTTAATATTTTCATTCTTTAGGGGGCAGTCCAGTCTCAACTCCCTATGTAGCTGTTGATTTTGAACTCTAGCTTTTTCTTTTTCTCTTTTAGGTACATCCTGATCCTCCTGCCTCCACCTTGCAAATGCTGGGACTACAGGCATTCAACACCATACAGTTTACTTACGTCTTTTCTAAAGCATACTTTTACAGACAGGGTCCTTGAGAGGATAATTTATTTAGTCTTTTCCATTTAAACCTCAAATAACTAAAGTTTAGGACCCAGGGATGTAGATCAGTTGGTAGAATGCTTCCCTAACACACAGGATGCCCCATGTTTGCTCCCCAAGACTAAAAACCAAAGAAAGCAGTCTAAAACCACATGGATTCCAGGACACCTATGAATGCTGCTCATCACAAAATCGTGGAATATCTTTTGTAACTTGGTTTCAAAGTTTTTGAGCATCTGCTTTGTAGATAGAGGACAAAGTTGTGTTGCAACGTCAAAAGGGTGGGAATTTAAATTAGTACAGTCATTATGTGGTGATGGAAGCTACAAAACAATCCCACACTAGCTCAGAATTACATCTAACAAAGGGTTTTTTATTTAGGGGTAGACTCACAGATAGCAGTCCTAAACCACAGTCCTCTGCACAAACGAAAGCAAGAGCCGGAAGCGAGAGAGTGAGCTCAAGCTTTAAAGCTGCATTTATAGCATAAAAGACCATGCTCAAGTGAGCTGGTATCTTAAAGGCTATTGGCTGAAGTAGCTCCCACAGCACCTCCCCCTTTTGTTTAAATAAGAGAGTTCCAAAACCAATACAAAACTATATACACTAGGAAGAGATATCAAGAATAAGATTAGAATTACAACCAGCATATGCTGTAGGAAATCATACAGCCAGTAGCCTTTAAATTAACTGCCCACTGGGGAGTGACCTCTTATACTATTTATGCCAAAGTAAAGCATGCTTCCGGCCTCTTTTCCAGCTGCGGGATTCGGTTTCTGTTCTCTGTTCCAGCAGAGGATTCTGATTTGTGAGTCTACCCCTAAATAAATAACTGTCTATTATTCTCAATTCTGAGCTGGTGTGGGATTTCTTTTAAGCATTCTTCTTGATCTGGTGCCCACATAAATCTGGACTCCACACCTACCGGGTGGATAGCCTAAAGGCCTAGCCAGTCTATGGCCCAGAAAGTCTCCCAACCCCACCTGCTTGGCTTGCTTTTACCTAAGCAGGTTTTTTTTTTTTTTGGTAGAACATCCGCCACAGCAGAGCTTACTGCGTGTGGCAACTTGGAAATTTTCCAAGCGCACACATTACTGCCGCATTTCCTGGTGCGGTTCCCTGGTGTGGTTCCTTGCCCTGTGGCAACTTCTGCAACTTCCGGTTTGTGCTCCCTGCCCATGAATTCTGGGTTTCTTGCTCCATGTAATTGCTTTTAATTTGTCAAGCAAAGCATATTGCTCAGTATTTAATGAGTACCAAGGCAGAAACTAAAGCAGCTCAGGACCATTCCTGTCACCACCGGTTGCATTGCTTCTAGTCGCAACTCTGCAACCACGACATCTGCTGGACAATAAAGATTACAGTTTACCAAATCACATAACAGGTAATTAATAAACCAACATGGCAGATTACTGTTGCAGGAGGTCCTTCCGTTCCTCCAGCCAATAGCTGCTGAGATACCAGCCCATTGGGGTGTGGTCTCTCTCTTTAAAAATGCAGCCACTTCCCTCCTCGCTCTCTCTTACTTCCTGCTCCGCTTACGGCGACTAGACTCCCTTCCTGATTGCACAGAGGGCTGTTGTCTGGGACGGTGATCTGTAAGTTTTTTCCCCTTTAAATAAATAACCATTCTATTAATCATAATTCCAAACTGGTGTGGGATTGTTTGTGACTTACGCCTTCGTCTTCATCTGGTGCCCTGCAGAATGTCTTGCAGACTCTTTCATGAGTCAGGAACCCCGAAAGATCATCTCACCTTTAGGCAAGTTCAGCAGCCCTTTCTTTGCAGGTTCTCTGTGTCCAGTTTATGCAACAGTCCAGGCAAGAGCAGTTTCTTGCCCAAATGACTATCAAACTTCATAAGGAGCCTCTTCAATGCCCATCTTCCTCTAGAAGTAGATTGGTACTGCCAGGAGCAGATGTGT
>NW_026067920.1:23922266-23926461 GCF_014885135.2 Alexandromys fortis
CTCTCTGTGAATTTTCCATTTTTACGTGGCTTATTTTTCTTTATTTCTTTTAATCTATAACTATCTGTACTCTGTCTCTTTAAAGACTTTACCCCCCTTTTTAAGGGCATTAACTTTATTCTCTCTATATATTTTTTTCTCTCTCTCAACCTATGTACACTCATCCAACATTGTGATCCATTTAGTGGTCTGAATCTGTCCTATTGTAAATCTGTAATTTTCTTTACTATTCAGGAGCAGTTTGTTTTGTGCTTTTAAATCATTAAGTGCTTAAGAATCTAAACTGTGCCGGGCGGTGGTGGCACACACCTTTAATCCCAGCACTTGGGAGGCAGAGGCAGGCGGATCTCTGTGAGTTTGAGACCAGCCTAGTCTACAAGAGCTAGTTCCAGGACAGGCTCCAAAACCACAGAGAAACCCTGTCTCGAAAAAAACAAACAAACAAAAAAATCTAAGCTGTGACATTCCTAGGTCAAAAACAGGTACTGCCTGCTTGCCCTGCCCGGTCCAACATGGAGGAGCCGCTCGTGCCTCTGATCCTTGCACATTGCACCACTAGCATGGCGGAGCTGCTTGTGCCTCTGAGCCACAGTACACAATGATTTCCTTTCAGCCACACAGCGAGTCTAGTTGCCATCAAACAAATCATAGCACTTTAGTCCAAATGCTTCATTTAAAGACTCTGTCTCCCGCAGGAGCCAGACAGAGATTGCGATGGCGGCACAGCCCAGAAAGCCGGCATTTTAAAACAGCCAGTTTTTTTCCTGTTGCTGAGTCAGGACAATTTCTTTGCTGCACGCAACCCACAAACAGCAAAAAGCTGTCTAAAATTCTCTCTCTCTCCTTTTTAAGCCCTCTCAGGTTTTACGTGGAGTTCATTACCACGTTAGGTGCCACTCTGTTGTAACAGGGGCAGCCGGGTGCCAGGAACATAGCACCCTGTTACAACAGATTACATTAATATTAAAACTTTTAGTAACTTTTTTGCTAATATTATGGATTCTATTCTGTGAAGCTTATATGGTTATGGTGATACTTTAATTTATATATATATATTAGGACTCAGTTTTTTTCTTCATATTATATCATTAAGAAAGAATGTGGCACTTTTAGGAATGATACAGTCTTTGCCGATTAATAATGAACAGCTAGTTGATAGGATTAATACCATCAAAAATCAAAAGTTACCTGAAAAAAATTAATACTATTAAAAAGGATAACATTAATTTGACAGACAAAATTAAATCCATATTTAAAGGTAATGAGAAATTATCTGAAAGAATTCATACTGTTGAATTTGACAGTCAAAATTTGTTAAAAAGTAATGACAGGTTAGCAGATAGAGTATCTCTCCAGAATGGCAATCTGCATGCTATCCATGTCTGAGGATGAGGTGTTATCTTTATTTTTTTCCAAGGGAGGAAAAGATTAAGTAAGTTTATTATACAAACTGACTGAAAAATAACTTCAAGAAAGTCAATAGAATTTAGTACTGTCTCATCCATCCTGAAGGAGGTGCCCGATTTGGAGGAGTGACGGATATATCCAGATAATCCCCTGTTTGGAACTTCCATGACTGCAGGGTCATGGAGTCATCAGTGCCCTTCCTGCCAGACATGGTGCTGCCAATCTCCTTAACTCGATATCCAGGTCTTTTGAGATCCATAAAAACAATTGCAAAATTGAAGTGTGTACCCTTCTTTCTGGCTTCTGGGTAGACTTCCTTTACTAAACTAGTCAGTTCTTTCAGGGTTTCATCCATCCAGGTGCAGCTCGCTTGAGGGCACATTCCTGCAGGAGAACTCGTTCATTCGGTGGTTGATGTGGGAGGGTCTTCTGTTTTGTGTTGGTTAATAAAGAAACTGCCTTGGCCATTTGATACGCCAGCCCTTAGGTGGGTGGAGTAGACAGAATAGAATGCTGGGAGGAAGAGGGAAGTGAGGCAATCGCCATGCCTCTCCTCTCTGCAGATGCCATGGATCCAGACACCAGGTCAGACATGCTGAATCTTTCCTGGTAAGCCACCACCTCGTGGTACTACACAGATTATTAGAAATGGGTTAATCAAGATGTGAGAGTTCACCAGTAAGAGGCTAGAGCTAATGGGCCAAGCAGTGTTTAAAAGAATACAGTTTGTGTGTTGTTATTTCAGGGCATAAGCTATCCAGACGGCTGGGAGCTGGGCAACAGGAACATAGCCCGAAGCTCCTTCTACAGGTGGTGGTGGCCATTGTTGGTGGCAAAGACCTGCAGCAGAAGCAGGAGTGGGCAGGTCTTCTCACGGTCCATCTGTTTCTCGGGCTCCTTCTCAATCTCTTCCTGGATAATGCGTGATTCCACCACCATCTTCCTCCTTCTGCCTGGGAGATGCTCGCCCTGACCTCCAACCTTTACAGTGAGCATGAGCTAGTCATGAGCTGTTATCTTTAGAGGAGAAACTTAAGACCTTGGAATTACGTGTACAGAATTGAGGATCAGAGGCTAGGTGCCTCAATGAAATCACTAGAAATATGTACAGGCCAGGAGATTCAGGCTTTACAAAAGACAATAATAAAATGATTTGAAATAATTGGGGAAATTATTAGAGCTGATGAACAGGGAAAGGAGGCACAAGGATTCAACATCACCAGTACCTGTCAGAGATGACTTACCAAGGGTTTTAGCTTCCTACCCTGTAATCTACTCTGACAAAGCATCAAGTTCTAAAGGCCCAAAAGGATCCAAAGAAGGTAGATGGGTAGCTATAGGAATGAATGATCTAAAAGAAATTAAGCAAGTTGTCATAACTTATGGCTTGCATTCTGCCTTTGTTAGGGAGATGATAAAGACTTGGGCTTCTAGCATCAAGACAACACCACATGACTGGCTTCAGTTAGCTTCAGCAGTCCTGGATGATGGGCTGCAGTTGATGTTTATAATTTATTTCAGAATAGAGGCAAAAATTTTGGAACAACAGGGAGAAACAAAAGGCCTTGAGACTTGCCAAGAACAAATCAGGTTCAAGGTCTTTATGATGAGAAAATCTTGTCCCTATGCAACAAAGCAGCCTTAAATGCTTGGGACAGGATTCAAGAACTAGGAAAATGAATTGAATCATATACCAGGGTTAAATGGGGCCAGAGAGAACCATTTACTGACTTTTAACAAAGATTAACTAAGGCTGTACAAATAGGAATAACAGAGCCAGATGCTAGAAAAGTACTTAATGAATTTCTGGCTTTTGGAAATGCCAACTTAGAATGCAAAAAGATACTTGGGACTTTAAAAATTAGGTTAGCACCTATGGATGAATGGATCCTGCATACAATGAACACTGAGAAATTTGACTATAATACTGAATCTTGGGTAGGAGAAGCAATTTCCAAAGGAATGAGGACACATCAAAATGCCAAATGTTTTACTTATGGTAGAATAGGACATCTGAGAAGGGATTGTAGACAAGAAATTCCTAGGAATAATATCTCCTCTGGGAATGGCAAAAATAGGAGGACTCAGCCTTTAGGTATATGTAGAAGGTGTGGCAAAGGTCAACATTGGTCCGACAAATGCATATTAACAAAAGTCATTCAAGGCAACCTGATACAATCAGGGAAACTCCTTGAGGGAAAGAGTGTCTCACAGGGCTCCAAGTCAAAAGTGGCCCAGTCATTCTCACTCACTGTGGAGGACATGTCTAAATAGGAAAATTAAAAAAATTCAGATCCTCTGTAAAAGACTGTAATGTTCTAGATGATGGCATAAACATGGAGAATAAGTAAAAAAAATTCCAATAGGAAATAGTGATATAGATATGAATAATTTGCATTGGTATGGATTTTAAGGTCAATTTTGTTATATGTATATGTATTTTTGATCTTGATTAAGGTATTGTGATTGTGTAGTTCATTTAAAAATGTAATGTATAATTAGGAAATATAGGTTGTTAATGGATAATCATTGATAATAGTCAAGCTTGTAGTCATGTTAGTTAGATTTTCTAGATGTATAGAGATATATTTCAGATAGGCATTCTTCATATCTTTCAAAGGCTACAGAATATGGCATTTAAATGTTTTAATAATTTAGGGCTTTTCATGACAATGAGACACATCTGCTCCTGGCAGCACCAATCTACTTCAAAAGGAAAATGGGCATCGAAGAGGATCCTTATGGAGTTTGATAGCCATTTGGGCAAGAAACTGCTCTTGCCTGGACT
>NW_026067920.1:23931627-23932910 GCF_014885135.2 Alexandromys fortis
CAGGTTAAGATCCTCCCTGGTAAGCCACCTCGTGGGCTACACAGAATATTAGAAATGGGTTAGAACAATATGTAAGAGCTAGCCAATAAGAAACTGGAACTTATGGGCCAGGCAGTGTTTAAAAAAATACAGTTTCCATGTAATTATTTCGGGCATAACCTAGCCATGCGGGCGGCCGGGTGCCGGGGACACAGCCCTGCTGCCGCTCCTATCTCAACAAAATAGGAAATGTATATTCTGGCAGACTTCTATAAATGATCAAAGACTAAAGCTAGAGTGTGTATAAATGGCATTGTAATTACTGGTTTGATAGACACAGGTATGGATGTTAGTATCATTACTCCAGAGTCTTGGCATCCAAATTGGCCTCTTCAAGAGGCAGGTGTTAAATTACTAGGAATTAGAACCATATCTCAAGTTAAACAAAGCATGAGATAGGTTGACTACATTTGGGCCAAAAGGTCAAAAAGGAAAACTGAGGCCATATGTGGCTAATATCGCAGTAAATTTATGGGATTGTGGCCTGCTGCAGCAATGGGATACCCAGATTAACATTCCTGCAGTCCCAGGTACTCATAATTCTGGGGAGGATGTTATAAGATACTACACACAAAGGTCACCAGCCATTCAGGCTGTACAAGAACATAAAGCAACTAGCAAACCTTCAGAGGTATCAACAGCCCTACCTTTAAAATGGTTAACTGAGAAACCAATATTGATTAAGCAGTGGCCTCTAGCTGAAGAAAAGTTGCAGGCATTAGGACAGCTGGTACAAGAACAAATAGATGCTCACCATATTGAAGAATCAACCAGCCCTTAGAATTTTCCTGTGTTTGTTGTAAAAAAAGAAAATGGAGAGTGGTGACAGATCTAAGAGCTGTCAATAAGGTAATTCAACCTATGGGCCCCCTACAGTCTGGAATTCTTCTGCCTCTATTACCAAAAGGATGGCCTCTTATAGTTACTGATTTGAAAGATTGTTTCTTCACTATACCTTTACAAGAAAAGAATAGAGAAAAATTTTCCTCCACAGTGCCTACTTATAATAATTCTCAGCCTAATAGGAGATATCAATGGACTGTCCTCCCTCAGGGGACGCTCAATAGCCCCACCCTGTGCCAATACTTTGTCAGTCAGCCATTGGAAATTATACGTAAGCAATTTCCTAAGTCTATAATTTACTATTACATGGATGACATTTTGCTATTTGATTCAAACATATTCAAACATAGGTACTTTAGAAAGAATGTTTGAAGAAGTAAAGAAAGTTTTGCCAAAATGGG
>NW_026067920.1:23936246-23947804 GCF_014885135.2 Alexandromys fortis
ATTCAACCTATGGGCCCCCTACAGTCTGGAATTCTTCTGCCTCTATTACCAAAAGGATGGCCTCTTATAGTTACTGATTTGAAAGATTGTTTCTTCACTATACCTTTACAAGAAAAGAATAGAGAAAAATTTTCCTCCACAGTGCCTACTTATAATAATTCTCAGCCTACTAGGAGATATCAATGGACTGTCCTCCCTCAGGGGACGCTCAATAGCCCCACCCTGTGCCAATACTTTGTCAGTCAGCCATTGGAAATTATACGTAAGCAATTTCCTAAGTCTATAATTTACTATTACATGGATGACATTTTGCTATTTGATTCAAACATATTCAAACATAGGTACTTTAGAAAGAATGTTTGAAGAAGTAAAGAAAGTTTTGCCAAAATGGGGATTACAAATTGCTCCTGAAAAAATACAGAGAGGAGATTCTGTCAATAGTTATCAGTTATTCTTGTAGTTTTTCAGATCTTAGCTGTTGTAAGGCAGTTACAATTATTTGGAGTATTGTAATCATTATTGGCCAGTAGGTTTCACAGTTGCAGCCATGTGGCCGAGAGACGCTAGCAGCAGTGAACAGCATGTGTTGCTTACTTAGGTACTGAAAAATATGCTTTGTATAACAAATTAAGAGCAGTTATTAAGGTAATCAAATGATTCTGAGATAGGGACCAGGATAAAGAGAAAACTCAAAGTTTTCTGTCAGTGCGAGTTGTGAACTGTGTGCACTGTGGGGATCACAGGCAGCAGCATGTGGGCTGGTGTGTAATGTATCGAGTGGCATTGCAAGCCAGGGAGAACTGAGTGGTGACCTGCTGTGTATGAGTGCTGGCTGGAGCTGCAGGTGTGAGAGCCAGTGCTCAATGTGCCACACAGCTGGCAACCAATCCCCAAAAGGGTGGACTGGTCCCCACATGTGGGAGTCAGATGATGACAGAAGTTACATAATAATCCCTCACTAGTTCAGAATTATGTATAACAATTATTTATTTAGGGGTAGACTCAGAGATCACAATCCTAGATCACAGTCCTCTGCACGAATGGGGAACAGGAACCAAATCCAGCACCTGGAAGCAAGAGAACAAGCATATGCTTTATAGCTGCATTTATAGTCTAAGAGGCCATTCCCAAGTGGTCTGGTATATTAAAGGTTATTGGATGATGGAACTCTCACAGCAATTATAGAAAACTGTATGTGTGAAATCTGCCCCTCCCCCAAAAAAATAAAAAATGAAAGAAGTACCATGCAATCCCAGAAATCCTGCTACTGGACATAGATCTCCAAGAAAATGAAACAATACATCAAAGAGGTGTCTCTGCTCTCATGTGCACCCCTGCATTCCTGCATTATTTACAATCACTAAGGAATTGCCTAAAGTGCCCAGTTATGGATGGATGGGTTAAGAAAATGTGGTACATGTACATAACAGAAAACTGTTGTCTTTTATAAAGAAGGGCATTATTAGGTGCTGAAGAGAAAGCTCAGCATCTGCTGCTCTTCCAGAGCACCTGAGTTGTTGCAAATACCCATACATGCAAGAAGATTTGACACCTTCTTCTGCCATTCCTAGGCAAACATGGTACACTTATATGCATGCAAACAAAACAGTCATACATATAAAACAAAACAAATATTTAAAAAGCCATGCATACTGGTGTACACTTTTAACCCTAGCACCCTGGAGGCAGAGCTAGGGGTATCTCTGACTCTGAGGTCAACCAGAGGTACAATGAGACCCTACTTTTTTGTTTGTTTGTTTGTTTGTTTTTTTGTTTTTTGAGTCAGGGTTTTTCTGTAGCTTTGGAGCCTGTCCTAGAACTAGCTCTTGTAAAGCAGGCTGGCCTCAAACTCACAGAGATCCACCTACCTCTGTCTCCCAAGTGCTGGGATTAAAGACGTGCGCCATTACCACTCGGCTGAGACCCTATCTTAAGGAAAAAAACAAACAAACAAACTAAATAAGGGGCAGGTCCTATCATTCATGACACAATCCAAATTTTGTGGATAGTCTTGGGCTGGTAGGGTCACTTTGCCTTCCTTCATATCCTTGCTTCTGGTATAGTTGAGAATCTCTCTCTCCCTTTCTCCCCATGCTACATGGAATGAAACACAGGGTGAGGAATATGTAGTTTTTTTTAAAAAAAATCTATTTTATTTGTCAAAATTTGCATACCTTATAGTGTACAATATAGCTCCAGGGTGGACTAGATGGCTGATCAGGTAAGGTGCTTGTCAAGTCTAGTGGCCTGAATTTGATCACTGTAACCCAAGTAAAGTTGGAAGGAACTGACCCCACTTAAGATCCAAGTGTTCTTACGTATGTGTGCACACACACACACACACACACACACACAAAACTTTAAGCCAGATATGGTGGTGCCCTCCTTTAATCCCAGCACTTGGGAGGCAGAGGCAGGTGGATCTGTGTGAGTTCAAGGCCAGCCTGGTCTACAGAGTGAGTTCCAGGACAGTCAAGGATGCATAGAATATCCCTGTCTCAAGACAAACAAAATCCCCCCAAACATCTTAAAGATGTACTGTAAAATGACTAAACCAAACTAGTAAGCATATATATTGCTTCTACATACTTAGTTTGTGTAATATTTACACATTTATGCCAAGAAAATCTCAGTGGGACTTGAGGGTTGAACTAGGTTGCCAGGGTTGGTGCCATGTGCCTGTACTGTTGGATCTTCTGGTTGACCTACCTTTCTGAGACAAGGTCTTGATGTAACTCTAGCTGGACTAGAACCTGATATGTAAATCAAGCTGGCCTCAAACTTGAGCTAATCCTGTCTCTGTTTCCCTAATGCCAAAATTATAGGTGTGTGTTAACACATACAGCCAAACATCTATTTGACATACTAATTCTTCATTATTGACCTAGTGGTAAGATTGCTGGATCATACAGTTTGCTTCTAATTCTTAAGGACTTCTATAATAGTTTTCTATATCTATACTAGTTTACATGCCTTCCAACAGTGTATAGGACTCCACAAAATTTTTGCCAACACTTGTTACCCTACCAGGGACTTTTCAGTAAAAGTCATTTCTTGTGTGTGATAAAGCATGTGAAGGAAAATTAATGCAAGCAGGCAAGTATCATTAGGCTGGATGATCTATGGGTAAGACAGGCAGGGAGTAACTCCCACTTGGTCCCTTGTCAGATCCAAAAATACCCATAATCTTTGGGCACCCTCCATGAAGCTAAAGACCCATTAGCCACATCACAAGTGGGGTTAAGAAGAGGGTGTCTGGTGTATAAGATACAAGTTATGTTTGACATCTGCCAAAGAGGGATAGTCAGTCCTGACATCTCCCCCATCTCAGGGTTTTCCCATCTACAAAGATCAGCTTTCTCTAATATCTAATAAGAGCCATTTATCCCAAAGGCTTCAAAATAGGGAGGTAGTGGCTGCAACCAAGCCAACAGTCCTCAGTGCCTTCAGGGTAGGTAAGGTTTAAAGCCACAAAGACCATCTTAATGGTCTCCATCAAATAAGATGAGGCTTCTAATCCCCCTACATTTCTAGGTGGCTTGGTGAAGAATACCTTAGGGGAAGATGATGGGGGGATTGAGGTATGTAAAGTTGAGGTATATACAGGCGTGTTCCCCATGGGCATTAGTTTGGAAGCAGGCCCCAGCATCTAAGGTGGGTGGGTAGTATCTCCATTCAAAGCATGAGTATAAGGCCATGATTATATCCCTTTCGATATAGCCTTAATCCCCACATCTTCTCAGATAACCAGGATAGGTCCCTTTTCTTCACCTGTAAACATTAATATCAGAGGGTTACATCTAAATTGAGTGCATCTTCCATATAGGGGGTTTCAGGATAGGGGTACCTGGGAGACACCGAAGATCATTATATCTCCATGTTGTTTTATCCAGTGTCCAGCCCCAATCTGCTCACATCCTTAGGAAGAACAATAGTAATCAGGAGCGCCCTCCCCCCCCTTGCAGTTTCTAGTAGCAGAGGCAGTCCAGTTGCTTCCTGGGTGTCTGTAGGAGGGCATGTCTCCTAAGGACATGAGAACACCCAGGCTCATTAGAGTAAGATGCCTGGGGTAGGATGCACCCCCAAGAGCCTCAGGTCTCCCTTTGATACCTGAAATCCAGTCTTTCATGTCCTAGCTCCCACGCACCAAATCACACAGGTCAAACGTCAGGTCAGGCCACCACATCCAGGGTATCGTCATCTGAGATGTCTGGTTTAGGTTCCCTACAGTGTCAGCATCGATAAGATTCACATCACCTTCTGTGGTTGGTGGGGGCCTGGACCTTGATCCCCATGAGAAGAGTTAACATGATTACTGCCAGGAGGGCCATCTGAAATAGATAAAAAGGCAACACCTTCCTCAAGGGTCATTCTTCCTTGGGCAGTGGTGATTTTTCTTCTGTTTGAATTTAAGGGTTGTCCACCATAATCTCTTTCTTTCTTTATTGGTCATCTTGGTCTTCCCCATTGTCCTGAGGGGAGGGGAGAAATTTTAAGTTATGACCAGGTAGCCATATAGGCATTTCCCCTCTGTTTGGGAAGACACAACCATACCCTTGGCCCTGTGTCAACAAGGGATCTGGGCCTCTGCATTGGTTAGTGAGAGGATCCTTCCACCTAATCTTTATGCAGGGCTTTGTTGGTAGGGATCCCCAATGTTTCCGGAATCTATTTTGTTCATCTGATTTTTGAAAATTTAAAATATTGATGGTTAATAATGCCTTTTGCAGTTGTAGATGGGGGGAACTTCTCCCCCTTTTTGTTTTATAAGGACTACTTTGAGATATTGGTGATATCTTTCAATAATCACTTGACCCTGAGGGGTGTATAGGATCCCGGTGGTATGGGATATATTCCATCTCTGGAAGAATTCTATTAATGTTTTACTTATAAAACAGAGGCCATTGTCAGTCTTGACCTGTTGTGGTAGTCCCAAGGTAGCGAATCATTGTAAGAAGTGGCTTTAGGCATGAGTTGCCTTTTCCTGAGTGGGCAGTAGCTCAGCATGTCTTAAGAGTGCGTGTCTATGGTCACAAACATTTTAATTTGCCAAATGGAGGGTAATGTGTTATATCTGTTTGCCAGATGATACTGGGCCCTAACCCTCTTGGATTCACCCCCAGCCCTTGTAAAGAGGCAGGGTACGGAGAAACTATTTGCAAGTCTTACATGTATGAGCAATTCTCTTTAATTCTGTTGTGGGATTTGGGGGTATAAGTATTTGAGTCCTCCCCAGACATGAGTTAAGTCATGCATTTGGGTAGCATTTTGTATAGGCAGACTTGAGACCTCTATGAGACAGGCTCCTGAAGCTGTAGCATCCGCAGCAACATTTCCTTGGGAAATGAGGCCAGGGAGGTTTTTGGTGTCCTCTGAGATGTTGAATATATATGGGTTTTTTCTACCTTCTAAGAGTGATCCAAGTTTTATCATCAAGGCAGAAATGGGATTAGCATCAAATGTGATATAGGCATAGGGTAAGAGAGGCAGTAGGTTCATCATATAAGAGCTGTCTGAATAGAGGTTGCAGGGTTCTGGAACCTCCTGTAGGACAATATATACGGCCATCATTTCCTTATATTGAGCAGATCCCTCACAAGGGGGATTTTGGTAATCTTTGTCTTGGTCCCCCCTGCAGGGAAAACTACAAAGGCGGCCCCATTCTTCCTCCCATCTGTGCAAACAGTGAATGCTTGGGGCAGGGGACTAGAAGAAAAGACTAAGAAGACTCTCCAGTGTAGTTCTTGATATAACTTCACTAACTGGGCCTCCCCAAAGTAGGTGTCCAGGGTTCCCAGAAATCCCTCCAGGGTGAGGTTCAATCAAGAACAATGTCTGGTCACCCCATTCTAATCCTTAATTTTGCATGGAATTATTAATTTAGAGGTCGGAGGCCAAAGGGCTTTAAGCCTGAGAGAAATGTGGCTGCTCGGTACTGGACTTTGTGAGTGAGGAACCACAGCCAAGCCTCACTCATGGAAGCATGGCCAGAGGTAGGGGAGGGAAGGGGTGTACCATTACTGTAGATTTTGCTGGTGTTGGGTTTATAATTCCAGCCACCCTGAATTGGAAAAGTGACTGGATAGAAGGGTTCCAGGATCCCTTGTCCTCCTCAGCTGCAAGGGAGACCCTGCCAAGTTTTTCACGGCACTATTATTAAGATAAGGCATGAATGAGGACCTTGGTGAGTCCAGTGAGGACCACAGCAGTTGACAGAATATGGCATGCAGAGAGAACTTGAGTGTGGCGTTTGAGATAAAGGGAATGGGAAGGGAAAAGAAAACGAGAATCAGGGAGAAAGAGAGGGAGGGAGGGAGGAGAGGGAGAGAGCGGCTAAGACTGGCTTGCTAAAGTGACCTTTGCACCTGTGTACAAATTAGGACCTGCTTGCCATGCACAAAGGCGTCACTGTGCCAGGTTCAGAAGGGGCACCATGATACTAGTAATGGTAGGTGATCTTTCTGAAGTATTCTTGGATTTGATTTGCAAATATTGAGAATTTTGCACCTATGTTCACAAGAGAAATTGGTCTATAATTCTCTTTGTTGGGTCTTTATATGGTTTGAGTAACAGAATAACTGTAGCTTCATAAAACAAATTGGACAATGTTCGTTCCTTCTGGTTCTATTTTGTGAAATAATTTGAGGAGTACTGGCATTAAATCTTCTTTGAAAGTCTGGTAGAGTTTGGTGCTAAAACCATTTGGCCCTGGAAAACTTTTAGGGTTGGGAAACTTTTTAATTACTGGTTCTATTTCACTCGTGGTTATAGGTTTGTTTAAACTGCTTATTTCATCTTGATTCAACTTTGGTGAATTGAATTGGTAATTGAAACATACCAAGAAAATTGTCCTTCTTTAGAATTATTTTTCAGTTGGGTAGAGTACAGGTTTTTAACATGTTTTTGAATTTCCTTGGTGTCTGTTGTGATGCTTTTTTTTAATCTAATTTTGTTAATTAGCATATCCTCTACCTTTTAGTTAATTTGGAAAAGGGTTTGTCAATCTTATTGATTTTCTCACTTATTTGTCTGTTTCTATTTTACTGATTTCAGCCCTGAGTTTATTTCTTGATTTCTACTCCTTTTGGGTGTGAATTCTTTTTGTTCTAGAACTTTCAGGTGTGCTGTTAAGTTACCAGTATGAGAACTCTAATTTTTTTCTTAATGAAGGCATTTAGTGCTATGAACGTGCCTCTTAGAATCGCCTACATTGTGTTTCATAAGTTTGGGTATGTTGTACACTTATTTTCATTCAATTCTGGAAAGTCTTTAATTTCTTAATTTCTGTCTTGACCCATTTCATTCAGTTGTGCATTATTCAGTTTCATGAGTGTGTAAACTTTGTTGTTGATATGCAGATTAAAATTTGTGGTGGTCTGTCAGAACGCAGACCAGGAATGGAATGTGGATGCTTTTGAAGAAACTCCAAAAGTTTTGTGACCTCAGATTTTTCAAAAACAAGGAATTTGTTCTCAGAATGTGTTTTTGTGCTCCTTCCAGGGGTGGGGATAGGAGTGAGTTTACTGTATTCATTATTGCTTTCTGTTGTTATTCAATGAAATGTTTAAATATCCTTTAAATGCCTCTATGGAAAAAAACATGTTTTTGACACATGCAGTTTATCCTTGTGCAACTCATTAGAACTTTACTCATGTGAACTTTTTCTTTTGTGTTTTATTTTGAGACAAGCTTTCTCCGAGTCAACCTCGTTCCCCTTAGACTTGCTCTATAGACCAGACTGGCCTTGAACTCAGAGATCCACCTGCTTCTGCCCTCCTAGTGCTGGGATTGAAGACACGTACCACCACTGCTCAGCTCATGTGATCTTTCTTAGCCCTCAGACTTTAAATTGTCTGATGCTCTCAATAAAGACGGTTAATGCATGAGACTATAGCCTGCCTCATTAATTGGCTTCATTCTCCCAGGTACCATTGCCACTGTGGTCAGACAGGGTGCAGGGTGTTGTGTCAGTGTTCTATCTGCTGAGACTTGCTTTGTGTCCAACCAGTAAGCTCCAGCATTTCTTTTTAGTTTCAGCTTAGATGACTTGTCTATTGGCAAGAGTGGATTATCAATGTCTCCCACTAGGAGTGTGTAAGGATCAATATGTGATTTAAGCTACAGTAGTGTTTCTTTTATGAACTTGGGTGTACTTGTGTTTGGTGCATAAATGTTAAAACTGCAATGTCTTCATGGTGGGTTTTTTCTTTGATGAGTAGGTAGTATCCTTCCCCATCTGTTCTATTTTTGAAGTCTAGTTTGTCAGATATTAAAATTGCCGCACCAGCTTGCTTCTTAGGTCCATTGGCTTGGAATATCTTTTTTCATATTTTTATCCTGAGGTGATATTAAGGTGTGTTTCTTGGATGTAGCAGACCGATCCCGATTTCACATCCATACTGTTAACATGTGTCTTTTTCTGGAAAATTGAGACCACTGATGTTAAGAGGCATCAATGAGCAGTATTTATTCAGGTTCCTGCTTTTGTTGTTGTTGTCATGGTGATGTGACTCCCCTTTCTTATTTCCTGGTCTGGGATTATTTACTCCTTGATTTCTTGAGTGTGGCTAATCTCTTTAGGTTGGAGTTCTCCTAGCATCTTCTATAGGACTGGATTTGTAGGTAGATATTGCTTAAATTTAGTTTTATCACAAAATACTTGCCTTTTCCATCTACGGTGATTAAAAGTTTTGCTGGGTATAGCAATCTGGGCTGGCATCTGTGGTCTCTTAAGAATCTGTATCACTTCTGGCTTTTAGAGTCTCTGTTGAGAAATCAGATGTTATTGTTCTAGCTCTGCCTTTATATTTTGTCTTTTACCTTTGCAGCTTTTAATATTCTGTTTTGTACATTTAGTGTTTTATTATGTGATGACTGATAGTTTATTTAGTGTGTTTTTTGTACCTTGATAAGCATCTCCTTTAAGTTATGGAATTTTTTTCTTCTATGATTTTGTTGAAAATATGTTCTCTGCCTTTGACAAGGAGTTCTTCTATTAGGATTCTTTACTTAAGATTTGGTCTTTTCATAGAGTCTCAAATTTCCTGGAGCCATCATCTCAGATTTAACACTTCCTTTGACTGAGAAATCCATTTCTTCTATTGTGTCTTCAATGGCTGAGGTTTATCTATCTCTTATATACTGTGGCTTGCCTCAGTTTGAGTTTCTAAACTTTTGATTTCAGATTTATTAGCTTGATTTTCTATATTGATTCTATTTCCACTTTCACGTCTTGAACTTTTATTAATTTCCTTCCACTGTTCGTGCTTTCATAGATTTAAGAGATTTATTAATGTCCTCATTAAGAACCTCTGTA
This sequence comes from Alexandromys fortis, assembly GCF_014885135.2. NCBI lineage: Eukaryota > Metazoa > Chordata > Mammalia > Rodentia > Cricetidae > Alexandromys > Alexandromys fortis. The sequence continues at coordinate 23,945,563 of NW_026067920.1, forward strand.
ATTTATTAAAGGCTATTTTAAGGTCTTTTTCTGGAGTTTCAGCTATGTCACAATACGTAGGGCCTGCCGGGCGGTGGTGGCGCACGCCTTTAATCCCAGCACTTGGGAGGCAGAGGCAGGTGGATCTCTGTGAGTTCGAGGCCAGCCTGGTCTACAAGAGCTAGTGCCAGGACAGGCTCCCAAGCTACAGAGAAACCCTGTCTCGAAAAACTAAAAAAAAAAAAAAAAAAAAAAAAAAACTTAGAGCCTGCTGTTGTAGAATTACTGGATCTATTGAAGATGTATTGCTCTGGCTGTTCGTGTTTTTACACTAGAATCTAGACATCTGGTTTGGGAAGACTATAATTCTAAGTACTGATACCTGGTCTTGTCTTTGTTAAGTGGGTGATTTGGTCCTTGGTTTTTGTTGCCCTCTCTGGTTCTTATGACCTGTGTAGCCTGGTAGGAAATTCTTCTGAGATTCTGATAGATGGGGATTCTAGGCAAAATGTGTTTCAAGAAATTGGAAGCTGACATTTGGGGATAGGAATGGGCTGGAGGAGGACTAAGGGGGCCAAAGGAAGGAGGAAAGCAGGTGTTCCACCAGGCTCTGCTTAGTTTCCTGAAAATGGGAGCAAGAGTGACAAGCAGCCACAACAGGTGATCTGCTACAGAGCTTGGGATGAGCCCGGGGAGTTGGTTTTGGAGGAGCTGAGGGAGAGGTAAGATCTGCAGTTAGCCTGCTTGCTTCCCTAGCTAGTGTCTCTGTGATCTTTTTATCTACCGTTAAATGTGAGAGTAGAAAGGAACTCCGTGGACACTGAGGAGGCGGCTCAGTGGTTAAGAGCACTGGTTGCTCTTCTAGAGGATCTGGATTTGATTCCCCACACCTATGTGGTGGCTCACAATCACCTGTAACTCCAGTCCCAGGAGATCTGTTGCCCTCTTCTGACCTTGGTGGGCCCAAGCATGCACATGGTGCACAGACATATGTGAAGGCAACACACCCATGCATATAACATATTAAAAAAGAAGATGGAAAAGCTTATGCCTAGTGCTTGGCTAAGTGTACAACACAAAGCAGCCTTTAGTCTTTTTAACAATTCATAAAGTATGACTTTTACTCCTATTTAATATATGAGGAAAATTGAGTATCAGAGGGTAAATTCTCCTAGAAAAATGGCAGGCTGGAATACAAACATGGGTTTGACTCAACATTTAAAAAAATGATTAGGAGGGGCTGGAGAGATGGCTCAGAGGTTAAGAGCATTGCCTGCTCTTCCAAAGGTCCTGAGTTCAATTCCCCGCAACCACATGGTGGCTCACAACCTTCTGTAATGAGATCTGGTGCCCTCTTCTGGACTGCAGGCATATATGCAGACAGAATATTGTATACTTAAATAAATATTAAAAAAAATGATTAGGAGTGAAATATTCTGCTCTTGAATACGTAGTCAGTAGCCAAGGTAAAGAAAACACACAAAGACTCCGCAATCAGATGTTCACAATAGTTTTTACTGATTTGTCAAACATCTTCGTCTTCTCATTTTTCATTCCAACAACAAAGAACTTGATTAACTTTCAATGTATAGAATACGCTAATTTCAAATTAAAGAGTAGTTTTTAGAAATTTAATATTGATAGTACTTAAAAACCCAGAAGGAAAATATGTTGGTCATTTGTATTAAGAATTTACTATGGGGGGTAAGGATGATCTTGAACTTCTAATTAATCCTTCTGCCTCCAATTCCAGAATGCTGGGATTATAGATAGGCACATGCCATTTTACTTGGTTGTGCTGTGGATTAAGCCTGGGGCTTTGTGAATGCTAGACAAGCACCCTGAAAACTGAGCTACCTCTCTCTCTCCCTCTGTGTCTGTCTCTCTCTCTAGTGTGTGTATGTGTATGCCATGGCCCATGTGTGGCTGTCAGAGGGCAATTTTGTATAGGGTCAGCTCTCTCCCACCCTGATATGGGTTCTGGGGACTGAACTCAGATCACCTGATTTGTATGGCAAGTATGGCAAGTGCCTTTTTACCTATGGGCTATTTTACCATTCCCATACACACGGAAAAACACACAAAAACTACTTAATACAATGGCTGGTTGAGGTGTATGCTTTTTCCAATGAATTTATGATCTAGTTACCATGGATCTTACATGGCTGACTTATTTTCAAGGATTCCAAAGAACATTACCATAGGTTACAAAATATACATGTACCACACATTATAAAAGTATTTTCCTTTTCTCTGGTGAGTT
>NW_026067920.1:23956139-24071031 GCF_014885135.2 Alexandromys fortis
GAACACATTGGCACAGGGAACCACTTCCTTGTAACACCCAATTCTGTGTTACCCTCTTGGTACAGTTCGTGCGCCACTGCACCATACGTGAGTCAGGCAAGGGAAAAAAAACACACACAAGAGACCTGGGTCATTCAAAAAGAGATCAGCCTAATGCCATTTATTCAACCTTGGGAAAATCCTTATATACCTTGCTGCTGTACAAAGATTTCCCGCAGGCAGGTGGGAAATTACCACACCAAAGATGAAGTAAACAATTCCCTATAGCTAATCACCAGGCAGGGCAGAGGGAGTACAGGAACAGACAGACTGTTTTAGTTGGCTGACCAGAAACTGTCCTCAAGATGAACCCCAGGAGCAGGGGCAGACCCAGGCCCTACACTTCTTAAATAGAACCTCAGCAGTACAGACACTGAGAGAAACAATTACTAAATGGGACTCCTGAAACTGAAAAGCTTCTGTAAAGCAAAGGACATGGTCAACAAGACAAAATGACAACCTACAGAATGGGAAAAGATCTTCACTAACCCCACATCAGACAGAGGTCTGATTTCCAAAATATACAAAGAACTCAAGAAATTGGACACCAAAAGATCACAAAAGATTAATAAAAAAATTGGAGTACAGATCTAAACAGAGAACTCTCAACAGAGGAATCTAAAATGGCTGAAAGACACTTAAGGAAATGTTCAACATTCTTAGCCATCAGAGAAATGCAAATCTTACACCTGTAAGAATAGCCAAAATCAAAAACACTGATGACAACTTATGCTGGAGAGGTTTTGGGGAAAAGGGAACCCTTCTGCATTGCTGGTGGGAATGCAAGCTGGTACAACCCCTTTGGATGTCAGTGTGGCGATTTCTCAGAAAATTAGGAAACTGCCTTCCTCAAGACCCAGTAATACCACTTTTGGGTATATATTCAAAGGACGCTCAATTGTGCCACAAGGACATGGGCTCAATTATGTTCATAGCAGCTTTGTTTGTCATAGGCAGAACCTGGAAACAACCTAAATGCCCCCTGATCGAAGAATGGATAAGGAGGACTGGAGAGATGGCTCAGAGGTTAAGAGCACTGGCTGCTCTTCCAAAGGTCCTGAGTTCAATTCCCAGCAACCACATGGTGGCTCACAACCATCTGTAATGGGGTCTGGTGCCCTCTTCTGGACTGCAGGCATATATGCAGACAGAATATTGTATACTTAAATAAATATTAAAAAAATGATTAGGAGTGAAATATTCTGCTCTTGAATACGTAGTCAGTAGCCAAGGTAAAGAAAACACACAAAGACTCCGCAATCAGATGTTCACAATAATTTTTACTGATTTGTCAAACATCTTCGTCTTCTCATTTTTCATTCCAACAACAAAGAACTTGATTAACTTTCAATGTATAGAATACGCTAATTTCAAATTAAAGAGTAGTTTTTAGAAATTTAATATTGATAGTACTTAAAAACCCAGAAGGAAAATATGTTGGTCATTTGTATTAAGAATTTACTATGGGGGGTAAGGATGATCTTGAACTTCTAATTAATCCTTCTGCCTCCAATTCCAGAATGCTGGGATTATAGATAGGCACATGCCATTTTACTTGGTTGTGCTGTGGATTAAGCCTGGGGCTTTGTGAATGCTAGACAAGCACCCTGAAAACTGAGCTACCTCTCTCTCTCTAGTGTGTGTATGTGTATGCCATGGCCCATGTGTGGCTGTCAGAGGGCAATTTTGTATAGGGTCAGCTCTCTCCCACCCTGATATGGGTTCTGGGGACTGAACTCAGATCACCTGATTTGTATGGCAAGTATGGCAAGTGCCTTTTTACCTATGGGCTATTTAACCATTCCCATACACACGGAAAAACACACAAAAACTACTTAATACAATGGCTGGTTGAGGTGTATGCTTTTTCCAATGAATTTATGATCTAGTTACCATGGATCTTACATGGCTGACTTATTTTCAAGGATTCCAAAGAACATTACCATAGGTTACAAAATATACATGTACCACACATTATAAAAGTATTTTCCTTTTCTCTGGTGAGTTATAAAATGTTTAGGATATTTCCCAGGTCTTAAGGCACAGGTTTTCAAATGCTAGTTTCACTTTAAGGTTGTGTAAGGTTTGTGACAAAAACACTATTTTTCCCAAATCAGAATCCTCTCTATTTTTCTAGCATCAATATCTTTTCATCCCTCTTTCCCCCATATCCCTCCAAGAACATATTTCTAGTTCATTTCTAATTAAGGACGAGTTTTTAGAAATTAAATATTTTTAGTATTTAAAAACCCTAACAACCCAAAGAAGCAAACTCACTATACATTATTTTCCATGAGGTAAAACTTAACTAAGCAATTGCATAATAGATCCTGGAAACTGGAAGGAAGTTCTGCTTCTGGCTGAGACACGCACTCAAAGCACTGATGGCCTTACAGGGACTGGGAGGGACAGCAATCACACCGACTTGAGTGGAAAACTGAGAAGATGGGAGGACGTGTAGGGAGGGATGCAATGAGGTCAGGACACTGGACTTTGAGCCAGTGGGCAGAGTGGGTTGGAAGGCCATTCTGGTTTCCCACTATTATGCAAGACCTTCAGAGAGGAGTGAGGTGGTTTCAAAATGGTAACACCCAACACTATTCATACCTACCTACCAACAGAGTGAAGTCAATCCTGTGTGGAGTTAAATTTTCTCCATCAGTGGCCTGCAGAATCCACACAGGTTAACAAGCAAAGAGCTCATAGACTGAAGTCTATATGAAGAGGCAGACACTGAGTCAGGAAAAACATGATTTTACTCCCAAGGATTGGAGGTCCTGGAGTTCTTCATGGTGTGCTACAAACTGGGGGTAATAAATTATCAGGACTGCATGGGATACTAAGATGACAAATGAATGAAATATAATTATTGAAAATCAAAATTATAGAAATTTTAAAAACTTCAGTGTAAGAACTGTAAGACACACTGTGCAAGCAGGAAAGTACACATTTAAAAATTATCCATGTGAATGGGTACTTTTATATTGTCTAATATGAAGCAATGTGACCAGAAGAAATCAGGATACTAGGTCTCTGGTACAGACAGACAGGTAAAGAGCTACAGCTATTATCTGTTCATACAGGAAGAGAATAGGGAGGTACTTTGAAGGGAAAATCAGGAATTAATTTTAATCGCACCTAGTGTGAGACGCCTAATAGCCACTGAAGAGATAATGAAGGGGCAGATGGCTGATAACAATTTCAGTGAGGACACATGCTATTCTAAGCCATAAGATAAGACTATGAAAGACAGAGGCTCTCCAATGCTAAAGGCTGATATGAGGAGAAGCCAGCAATGAAAACTGAACGTAAAGTTAGCAACTACTGCAGGGAAACTACAAGTGCGGTCTTCTGAAAGCAAAGTGAAGAATGATTTCCAGGAGTGAATGAGTGACCACACCAGAAAAGGTCAAGTAGAACAAAGCTGAGAACAGTACACACACACACACACACTGCATTCTAAAATTTCATTTCCCTAAAGAACCCTGACCAATATAGCTGGGAAATAAAAGCACAGAGCTTGCAGAAAGTGGCAAAATTATTTGAAGTAACTACTGGCAAAACCATGAATAACTATTAGCAAGTTTTAACTCTGAAATATATTACTCTTTACAACCGGAAAGAGATAAAAATAAAATTTAAAACACAAGCAAATATAAAGACAAACTGGAAAACATACATCCAAGCTAACATGATTCAGCCTAAGCGAATTCTCTACTCCATGTTTCCACAGAGAAGTATTTCCTAGATCAACACCCTCCTGCTTCTTTCTCCCCCTCGATGACTGTACTTCTGAAGAGCAAGGCAGCTCTGGCAAGTTGGGAGGAGAAATTTCAGTTCTTTACCACTCTACGCCGTATCTGCCCACCTGTCTGATGTCCTGGTTAGTCTGTACGTCTGGTGGGTCACTGTCTGAGGTTGGAAGGGTAAGTTAAAGAAAACATTAGCAAACTCTACCATGCCTTTCAAATTAGATTTAAAAGTAAGTTCACGGGCAGCAAGCCCACCTGTATGCACAAAGGCTTCAGGCAACTGTCCAGCCTCTACACCTAAGCAGGAAGTCGGATCAGCAGAAAGCATCACTCATCATCAAAGTCACATAAAACAGACACAGAGGTGACCAACAGGGGGATGGGTTTATAGGAAAATCAAAGTTGAGCAAAATAATTCAAAATTATTTATAATCCTAGATAGACAAAGAAGGTATGTAGATTAGCAAAAGCTGTTATGAGAAAAAAAAAGTGTTCAGAGAGGAGAAAGTTTCCGGATTTGAAGGCCTATGAATTTCCAATCTGAATAGGTACAATGTATAAACACTAAAGTACATTGCAAAGCTCACAAATGATGAAGGCAAAGAGGACCCTGCATGCTTCCAGAGAGAAAGGAAACAAAAAAAGAAACCAGGATAGCTTCAGACAGATTTCTCAGTGAGCAAAATAGAAGCTAAAGGACAACAGAGAAGTTCCTTCATCTTTTTAAAGTAGTAAAGTCAACTTGGAATTCAGATCGAGAGCAGAATCAAAAACACTTTAGACATTCAAGTTCAAGGCTTCACTTTATACAGCACACAACAAGTTCCCAGCACTTCTAGAAAACATGTTTTCTGGGGTATGGAAAGGTCAAAGGAGCCTGGAGGTCAGGGGTGGAAAACCCAGGATAACTGCGTCAAAGAATAAGCAGGTCCAGCTGTGTTGATCAAACGAGACACTGAGTTGTCTTTCACACCCTGTCCTCTATGGTAGCCTCCTTTTTCCCTGGATTTGGTTTGCTGGAGCATGTGCTGAATGAAGTCCTTGCTCTTTTTCAAGCATTGCTCCATGGATCACTTGGGAACAGAGGTATTTCTCTTGATCTACTCCTAGTAGGTGCTACAGAGAGCTTGAAAGAAATGTTTATTTAAACAGCCTGTCATGTCACATAGGCAGGAACTCTCTCTGTCCCCATCTGGAACAGACCCTTCCCGATGGCAAGACCCTAAACAGAAAAAGGCTACAAGGCAGGACAAGTGATCTTTGTCATTAAGTAGGCCCATTGTTTTTGAACTTTTCAGACACAAATACATCAATACACCAAATTCAATATACTTCTCTGTGTCAGAAATAACAGGCTACAATTTTCAACGGTAATAATTATAAAACGCCAAGGAATGAGCCAAATAAATGTTCTAAATAAACAGACCAGAGTGACAGATTTTTTTACACTGTAAGTAAGTCAATTTTTTTAAATTCATCTACAAATTCAACTAAATTCCAGTGTGAATCTCGTTTGTTTTAGGGAATTGATAAACTGAAGCTAAAACCTAGACAGAAGAATTTTATTTCTAGCAGAGTAATACAAGGATGAGCTACTTCCCTACTAGACAAAGAGGCATGCTATGGAGTGGTGGGGAAGCTGGGGAAGCAGCTCAGTAAATGAAGTGCTTTGCCTTGCAAGTGTGAACTTAAGTTTGAACCCCAGAACCCATGTACAGATGGGTGTAGTAGTGTGTGTGCCTGTAATACCAGCATTCCTACAGGAACATGGAAGGTGGAGACAAGAGGGTGCCCTGGAAGCCTGCAGGCAAGCTAGTTTGGCACAAGCAGTGGAATGGAAAAAGACGAGAGACCCCATAGCGGAGGACAAGCCTTGAGGTTGTTCTCTGAGCTCCACATGCGTGCTTCGGCAGGCACAAACCTGAACATGCATGTCGTACACACAGATTAAAATGTATTGTCCTGTATATACTGATAGAATATCTTCACACCTCTAAGGATTTGGTACAGAGCGAAATGAGGAAAATGTGTGTTTTTGGGTATACTCTGTAACATTTACAAAGGACTTAAAATGTTTAAGTACATAAGGAAAAACCTGTAAAACATAAAATTCACACCATTTTAGTGTTTACTGTCCTTAAAAAAGGAAGCTCCAATAAGAGACAGATGAGGCATCTATCTTCAATGTTAGCAATGAAGACATTGAAAAATAATGAAACTTAAAACTTACAGTGAGTAGGTTTCAATCTGGAATGTAGGTCTTCAAACTCAATGTCGTTTTTATTTATTGTGTGTGTGTGTGTGTGTGTGTGTGTGTGTGTGTGTGTGTGACACAGTACAATTGTGGAGGTCAGAGGGCAGCTTGCACTGGCTGGCTCACCCCTACCATGTGGTTCTGGAACTGAACTCAACAAGTCAGGCTTCATGATAAGGATACTCTTATCCACTGAGACATTTTCTCACTGGCCCAAGTCTCCCAACATTTAAATTAGAGATTTTTTTTTTTTAACTCACCTGCTAAATTTTTCTACAAATGAAATCTACTATTTTTCTTTAAGTCAAAAAGAAATAGAACGTGACTCAATGGTTTGTAGTACCATAACTATATACAATGTACAAAAACTCCCCATAGACTATATTTTCAAGTTAACATTTATCTTGAAAAACAAAATCAAGTTTAAAATATTTTTATTTCTCCAGTAAAATATTTTCACAGTATATTAAAAATAAAACTTTAACTGTAATCTGTTCCTTTTACCATTAAAGAAAGCACAAGATAAACATTAGCTATACTTAGGAAGTGATAACTGCAATACACCAGACAGGGTCAAGTCCCTGAATAAGATATAAGATCATGAAAACAGATTTATTTGTCTCATTTTCTTTCTAAGCTGACAAAATACAGTTAAAAAATTTGAAGCTTATTTTCTTAGTGTACCTTATGATTTATTTCCCGTGAGGTAGCACTATAAACTAATAATGTCGAGGCTGTGGCCAGTACATCCCTCTCCTCTAAAGTCACCCTAAGTCTGTGGGACTAAAATACAAAAGCCACGAATGTTTCTGCCTTTCTAGTCCTACAATTGCTTTTCTAAAATTTTGGTAAAAAAAAATGGATGTAAGTAGCTATCAGGTTAATACTGTAACCCAGCATAGTCAGGCAAACAAAGACCCTAAAACAAACAGCTGTGCCATTTATTTGCCTAAGCTCTCTTCTTATACAGCTTCTACCAGTCACAAATTCTATCTTAAAGTTCATCTCCTAAAAAAAAAAAAAAAAAAAGGGGAAAATATCTAAATAGTACTGACTCAACATTTCCTTTCTATTTTACTACTATTATTTAATCTAGATGTCTAGAGTAACAGACATGCGAGCAGTTAACATCTCACTATAGTTCATATTTGTCAAAAACTTGTTTTTGAGGGCTAGAGACACAGCCCAGTGGTAGAGTATTTAATTCACTTTCTTAACTAGAAAGCTGCTACCTCAGTGTTAGAAAACAGGCCTAACAAAAACAAGTACCATAAGTATTTATCTCCATAGTTATGGAGGATAAGATAAAAGGATAGGTTACTAATCATAGTATAATTTCAAACAGGCCTTCCCAAGAAGTCTTTAGTTGTTCTGTGTCTAGTATCTATTAGGTTAGATCTGGCTTAAATTAACTGCACTGGAATAACTTATTTGATAAACATAACTGTACGAAAGATACAAAAACAAATCACTTATAAAAGTTTTTAGCAGGATCTGTAAATGTATTCTTGTGTATATTTGACAGCATGTTTCCCAATTCTGTGGGAAACCTGTACTGAAACACATTAAAATTCATTAAGCAGAAAAAGTCAAATAATATATTTGAAATAGGAATTGAATTACTTATAGTCTCAGTAATGAAAACTAAATCTAAAAGAAATATAACCAATGTAACACATTCTCCATGTGTAAAGTATATCTTGATTATAGAATTTATAAAAGTAATTTTCCTATGTTGAAGAAAATTCACGAAGATTAAAAATCATCAAGGCCAGAACTGATTAGGTGCAAATCTGAAAGGACTTACGTCCTTTAATTAACTGGAGGAAAAGAAATAAGATCTATATATTCTGATTTACTCAGGATGAAAACTAGTTATATTCTAAAGAGATTAAGAAACTCCCATTCTAGAACCATCTCCTTCATAGTGCTCCCAGGGACCTTCAACAATAAATTTTATAAATACAATCAAAGATAATAGTATCAATTGTTTGCAGGTAGAAACCTATCACCTAAGTAAATTAACACTGGACATAATACAGATCAGAAAATTTTTATTATTTAGTTTACTTAAAAGGTTATAAAAATTCAGCCTTTTTGCCTGTTCTTGTAAGTAGATGTTATCACTCAATTTTTGAAGACTTCAAATCAATTAACTCAGAACTTTAAAAAGCATTAATGATCCCTTCTGAGGCAACTTGTGTATCCTACTGTTCCAAAGAGTCTAGAGATTGAGATAAGATAAAACTGACAACAATCTCCACAATCTAAAAGCTAGGTGAAACAAAGTCCTCACGGTCCAATCAAGGGTCAAATGCAGCCAGATCACTAGACTGGCACACTAGTGTTGACTATGTAACTTCTAGCAGCAAACTGCCTGGGACAGCCATGAGCAAACGCTTTCATTCAACTGCAAATTAATTTCTCTGTAAGAAATAATTTTTAAAAGTGCTCTATTGTTCACCTGCAAGCAAACGTGAAAGATATCAAAGATCTTGTTTTTCTCCGTTTTTCCCTGAAGAATCTGGTGCACCTGGAACCTTATTAGTTTCAACGAAAACAGATTCAAAGGCAGCTTCCTGTTCGTCCAAAGAGCTGGCAGTAGTAACTCCGTTAGTTGATGTAGGGTTGGTAAAAGACTGTTGTTGCTTGAGAATTTTACTCGATTCCACTGTTTTTCTGCCTCTTCTTTTACCCAGAATTTTGACATAATTTGCAGGGATCAGTCCTGTTGTGTGGCCATCAAGACTAGCCAGAAGCCAACCACGCACTTTGGGTTGTTGTTCTGGAGAAAGAGAAAGAGCTCTGAAACTGTACTGGAGCCAACAGAATATTAATGATAAAGAATGCTAAGCGAAATCCAAGTCTCACAGTGAGATATGTAAACTAGTTTGGGCACACACTCTCAAAAGCAAACTCTAGCACACTTACCTGTTCTAGATCCATTTTTCTTTTAAACAAGAGATGGAATCTCACAGTTGCCCAGGTTGGCAATCCTCCTGCTTTAGCCTCCCAAGTAGTAGGGACAATAGGTGTGTGCCAGTGTGCCTAGCTTCAGTTTCACCCTTAAATTTATAGTTTAGTAAAGTAATAAAAGTATACAAAGTAGTAAAAACAAAGTGTTATAAAGTATACTTTATACTTACTAAATAGTACTACCTTGAAGACCATGAAGTTTTTATCTGTAAGGAGACTCACTTCTTTCAAAAGCTGAAAATTAGGTGGGTGATGGTGGTGCACGTCTTTAATCCCAGCACTCGGGAGGCAGAGTCAGGCGAATCTCTGTGAGTTTGAAGCCAGCCTGTTCTACAAGAGCTAGTTCCAGGACAGGCTCGAAAGCTACAGAGAAACCCTGCCTTGAAAAACCAAACCAAACCAAACCAAACCAAACCAAACCAAAAAGCTGAAAATTAACATCAATGTTGACATTGATGATATCTGTAAATGCTCAAGAGGGTGAGGCAGGGGGATGACAAGTTTGACAGTCTGAACTCAGACTTTGCTTGAAACAAACAAATCAACAAAAACCTATCAATGTCTTTCCAAGTTTGAATCAGAGTCTGAGAAACTAATACTTTGGTACCGTATACTGTGTAGGGATGAACAGAGTTTGGAACTTAGGGGTTTTGATTTAGAAGAGAATCTATAGGGAAGAATTGCTGGGAAACCACTATGGGGTATTTGATGTGGGATTCTCCTTTGTAAGCTATGAATATGTTTTATTACCATTGGTTAATAAAGAAGAAGCTGCGTTGACAGAATAGAGCTAGGTGGGAAAACTAAACTGAATGCAGGGAGGAAGAAGGTGGAGTCAGAGAGATGCCATATAGTTACCAAAGGAAAAAGATGCCAGAACCTTATTGGTTGGCCACAACCCCGTGGTGATACACAGATTAATAGAAATAGGTTAATTTAAGATTTAAGAACTAGCTAGAAATATGCCTGAGCCGTCAGCCAAATGGTGTGGTAATTAATATATATTTTGTGTGGTTATCTGGGTTTGGGTGGCCAGGAAACTAAAGTGCAGTCTCCGTTTACAGGTATCTTCTGACTTTACTGTTGCTGACACAGGGTCTCGTTTACACACCATTAGGAGGGACTAATTGGGAAGAGCAAGGTGGGTGAGCAGGGGTGGGAGGGATGAGAGGAGGTTAACATCTGTGGTCCTAGCCCTTGGAAGGCGGAGGGAGGAGGACATGAGTTTGGGGCCAGCCTGGGCTAAACAGTGAGTTCCAGACAGGCCTGGGCTACAGTATGGATCAATTCCTTCTCTGCAAAAATCAATCAACCAATCAAAAGACAGACAGACAGACAAACATACACATACACACTCTGACAAAAGTGAAGCTTTATCAACCACTCACAAGTTAACTAGTAAGGTCCTGTGTTTCAGTTTCCAATACTACCTTCACAAGTATTAAAAAGTAAAGATATTTACAACTTATTCATGATTTGTTACCTTTGAGAGCTAAATTTAGCATATCACCAGCACGGAAAGAAATTTCTTCATCAGACACGGCATTAAAATCGTATTCTGCTCTAGCAACTACATGGTCATCCTCACCACTTGCCCAGTTGATGGTGTCTATAAACAAAATTAAGATTCGGTTAATAAAGTTTGTAAAATACAGATATTCATTGGCTATGACTTGTAAACTATAAATTCATTTGGCAAGTGGACAGGTCTTTCTTCCTATGTAAACCCCAAAACACACCCTGAGCTAAGTAAATGTTTACAAACTCCCCCCTTTCCTTAAACTCTCTTACAGTCAGGTTGACAATTTTCTTCTTCTCCCGGAAGAGGGCCAGTAGAATACATTTTAGATCTTAAAGGCCAGAACGAAAGTTTATATAACAAGAAAAAAAAAGAAGTTTCATGTTTTTTTTTGGGACAAAATTCAAAGACTTTTTTTTTTTTTTTTAAATCGGTGCATGTTTACAAGAAAGAAATACTTGGGGAGGAGGATAATAATATTTAATTTATTTTTGAATCAACTGCAAATATTCATTCATAGATGCTAACTGGTAGTAAGGTTTGAGTCACAATTCCTGGGCATCCGAGTTTGACTGGGGGATGGGCAGGCCGCTCATCTCTAGACTGTGCACCACGTCAGTCCACACCAGTCAATCCACATGACAAATAAGTGTTAAGGGGGTTCTGAAATACGGACAGTTCCTTTGCATTCTGAAGTTCAGAACTAGTTCTGGCACTGCAGTTTGAACTTTGAAACCTAGATGGGAGGGGAAATCTCACTTTAACATTTTTATTAGCATATACTAATCACACATAATAATGGATTTCATTATGACATTTTCAGAAATTGCTATAATGAATTTTGATCATTTATGTTCCCTTTATCTTCTTGTCCCCTCCCATTCCTGCTGACCCCCTTGTTTTTACAACTAATCTGTCTTCTACTTTTATTATATACATGAAACACTGACAAATATTAAAACAAAAGACAAAAAACCAAAAAGATAAAGTCAGTATTTCCAACTTCAAGTTAATATTTTTTTTTAAAAAGATGATTTATATGGACGTGTGTATGTGTGTGCCACACGTCTGTGGTTCCAACAATGTCAAAAGAGAGGCCCTGTGAGCCACAATGTATGGCTGAGAAATGATTCAGTGATCTGTGAAATGTCTGTGAATCTCTGAATCACACAGTATGTGCTCTTAACTGCTGCACCATCTCTCCTGTCCCCACTTCAACTTTTGACACTACTTAATATAACTGACAAAAGTTATATGCCACTGAAACTACTGGTTTAATAATATCTAATACATATTCTCTTGCTGAGTAAAACAATGAATAATCATAGACTTAAAAACTTCCTCTTGAAAGATTTGTAAATTTTAACTAAACAGTTTCAAACTCCACTTAAACTTTTATCATCAGTTGCAATATATCTTAGTAGTGTCTACCCAGTGTGTTTTCCACTTTTAAAACAGTCATATTATATAGATATTCACAGCTGCCAACTACATCATCACCTCAAATTCACCACTGCTGCTTCAGTAACAGAGAACTATCAGGATCTACTAGGTTATCACAAGCCAGAGAAAGCTACTCAAATAATTTGCCCTTTTCTTATTTTGGGGTCTGACCCCAAGTCCTTGTGAAAGCTAAGCGCATGCTCTGATACTAAACCATACCCACCACCCTTCATTTGTCTTGTTTTCAGATGACGATGTCATTCTGAAAGTTCAGAAACTGCTCTCATTACTGTCTCTGAATAAATTTCTTTGGCTGTTGCAATAATTATTATCAATAAAGATTTCCTTCACTCCACTGACTAGCAAAGGAAACCCAGGTTGTAGCTTCTTTTTCCTTTTTTGGGGGGGAGGGGGTAAGAAAATTTTCTGGTAAGAATCCCAACTTCAGTCTTCCCAGTGTTGATTACGAATACTGTTCAGTCTGGTGATGGTATTCATTCAACACAGCCATTCTGCCATTGCATAACAAAAACAGTATTTCACCAACTCTCAACCATTGTGTCTTTAAAGTGTAACTCTCCAAGTTTACTCTGCCTTTTCAGTTCTGTGTGCTATATAAGAACCCACCATGAACGTAGTATGAGATATTGCTCAGACGGAGAGTACCAGCCTAGCACACTTAAGGGTCTAGGTTTAATTCCCAGGAGCAGCATCACCACCACCAAAAAATACTACAGCTGTTTTAGGTTTATTGCTGTGAAGAGACACCGTGATCATGGCAACTCTTATAAAGGAAAGCATTTAACTGGGCTGGCTTAAGTTTTAGAGGTTTAGTCCATTATTCTCATGGGGGGGGGGGTAATGGCAGCACGCAGGCAGACTTGGTAACTCAGAGTTCTACATATGGATCCGCAGGCAACCAAAAGAGAGAGAGCCACTGGGCCTGGCTTGGGCTTCGGAAGCCTCAAAGCCCAAACCTAGTGATACACATCTCCAAAAAGGCCACACTTCCTGATCCTTTCAAATAGTGCCACTCCCTGGTGACTAAGTATCCAAATCTATGAGACTCCGGGGGCCATTCTCATTCAAACCATCATAATAGTGTAACAATGCGGCACTCTGTGTTGCCGAAGTGTAACTGAGCTTTTGTAGTATGCAGACCAGAGGTGTGAAGCAATTACAGTGCCACATACAGTTTCTACAAGCTACTCCGCTGTTTCAACATAAAATCAGTCATAGCCATGTGCAAGGAGGGCTATGTTTCAAGAAAACTTTTTAATAGATATTGACATCTGAATTTCCTATAATCTTTACATGCCAAAATTCTTGTGTGTTTTTTAAAGTGTGTTGTATATGTGTTCGTGAGAGGGAGAGAGGAGATAGGTAAAGAGAGAGCAGGTAAAGATTGACGCTGGCTATCTTCCCAGATCACTGCTGACACAGTGTTTCTTAGTTGAACTTGGAGCTCACAGACTGTACAGTGGATAGGGTGGATAGGCTGGCTGGGATTGGGTCAGGAATCTAGCCTTGTCTGTCCACCCGTGCTGGAGCCACCCACACAAGGCTCCTACATGGGTGCTGGGGATCCAAACTTAAGCAAGTCCTTCTGTTTGTCTAGCAGACATGTTGCTGGCTCAGCCACCTCCCAGCCTCTCTCCTGATGTTAAGCATATTCTTTTTCCTGATTGTTGAAAACAGTAGTCTTATCTCACACGCCGACAGCAGTGGGAAGCCTGCAGGGTCAGCAGAGGCCTGTCTGTGGAAGTCTGCTCTAGGCAGGGTCAGCAGAGGCCTGTCTGTGGAAGTCTGCTCTATGCAGGGTCAGCAGAGGCCTGTCTGTGGAAGTCTGCTCTATGCAGGGTCAGCAGAGGCCTGTCTGTGGAAGTCTGCTCTATGCAGGGTCAGCAGAGGCCTGTCTGTGGAAGTCTGCTCTATGCAGGGTCAGCAGAGGCCTGTCTGTGGAAGTCTGCTCTATGCAGGGTCAGCAGAGGCCTGTCTGTGGAAGTCTGCTCTATGCAGGGTCAGCAGAGGCCTGTCTGTGGAAGTCTGCTCTATGCAGGGTCAGCAGAGGCCTGTCTGTGGAAGTCTGCTCTATGCAGGGTCAGCAGAGGCCTGTCTGTGGAAGTCTGCTCTATGCAGGGTCAGCAGAGGCCTGTCTGTGGAAGTCTGCTCTATGCAGGGTCAGCAGAGGCCTGTCTGTGGAAGTCTGCTCTATGCAGGGTCAGCAGAGGCCTGTCTGTGGAAGTCTGCTCTATGCAGGGTCAGCAGAGGCCTGTCTGTGGAAGTCTGCTCTAGGCAGGGTCAGCAGAGGCCTGTCTGTGGAAGTCTGCTCTAGGCAGGGTCAGCAGAGGCCTGTCTGTGGAAGTCTGCTCTAGGCAGGGTCAGCAGAGGCCTGTCTGTGGAAGTCTGCTCTAGGCAGGGTCAGCAGAGGCCTGTCTGTGGAAGTCTGCTCTAGGCAGGGTCAGCAGAGGCCTGTCTGTGGAAGTCTGCTCTAGGCAGGGTCAGCAGAGGCCGATCTGTGGAAGTCTGCTCTAGGCAGCAGGAAAGAGAATTTTAAGAACCAAATTTCTTCAGTTTTGCTTCTCAGAAGTAAATCTTACTTCCTATCTATCTCAGATAGTCACCTACCTTCTTTTATCTGGTTCTCTGTGCTGCATTTTTCTCCTCTTTTCTATAAAAAGGCTTCATGACTCAATTCCTCCACCTATCCCTAATCTATAATTACTCTTTTCCTATCTACTCCTTTCTTCCTTTTTCTTTTTTTTCCCCCTAATATTTCTTTTTGAGACTTGGTGTGTAGCTATGGGTATCATGGAACTTGCTATGTATGCCAAGTTGGTCTCAAACTTCTACCAACCTCCCTGCCTCCCTCCCAGCGCTGAGATTATGTGGCATGGGCATCCCCATGCCATTTTACCTCTCCTTTGCCCTAAAAACATCATGAACTCTAACTTCCTTTTCTCTTTTTTTTTTGTCTTCCTTCCTTTTCTGTTTTTTGAGTCAGAATTTTAATACAGCTCCTTGGCTATCCTGGAACCAGTTACACAGATTTGCCTGCCTTTATCTCCAGGGTCCTGGGATTAAAGGTATGTACCACCACAGCCCCCGGAGATCTAATTTCTTAACAGACAAAGCGGGGCTAAGAATGTAGTTCAAGGAATGACCACCGTAAGCGCAAGCAAGGCCTTGAGTTCAGCCTGCATGTGAATGAAAACCAAGAAACAACTACACTGATCCTATTCTGCTTTTCCCTCTCCTGTTCACTGCATACCTTCCCCACCTCAAAAGTTTGTCTTTTCCACTTTACCAGAAGCATTTTCTGGAGCTCGAGGTGCTCTAGTTGGCAAATCTGATCTCTACTAAGCCCTTCATCTTACTGTGGAGCAGCCTTCACTAACCTTCCTTAAGGTTCCTGTCCTCACCGTTGCTTCTACATGCAGCAGCAATAACACGGCACTTCCTGTTCAAGGTGATTTCTTGTGTTCTCGGTTTCTCTAGCACAGTGATCCCACGCACAACTTCAACTACCACTTCTGTATGAATGGCTCATAATCTTATTTATTCCCTAAGATCTTTGATTGCCTTCTTTCTCTCCTTCTACATGAGGGTAGGTACAAGAAGTCAAAGTCAAGTTGCCATGCTTGGAGGTAAGCACTTTCACCTAAAAAAATCTAAAAGCTTTCTGTCTGCCCCCCCCCCCATATGTGTGTGTGTGTGGTCCACCCACCCCTGCCTTTAAAAGTGCTTTTTGAAACTCAACAGAGTGACTCCTATCTGTAATCTAAGCACTTGGAAGGCTGAGCCAGGAGGATTGTTGCAAGTTTAAAGTCTGGGCTACAGAATGAGAATCTGACTCATACACCCGCAGAACATCCCAGTGGTACATCAACTCAACACAAGCCTAGCCAGTGTTTCCTTCCTCTTCATGTCTTGCTGCTCTTACATGCCACAACCACACTGACCTCCTTGCTGTTTATCTATCATGTTCAATATTGCCACTTAAATACCTTGAGGCTTTACTGTTTTAAGCTTTTCTCCAGTAGCTAGAGTGCTTCTTTGCTCACCTCTTTCAGGAAGACCCTTCTTGAATATGTGCAGAACTATAACCCTCTCCCCTTTTCTTTCATCCACGACTCCCCAACATCCCTGGTTATTTCTTTTTCCTATAGCACTTATTATTTTCCTACTTACTGCATGTCTTGTTGATTGCCTCCCACTAGACCACCACAAAACGTGTTTCATATCCCTGTCTTCCACAACTATAATTGACCTGTATTAGGCATTCAGCAAATACTTGTTTAATTAATAAAATATCCACAATAACTCAAGTTCAAATGTCTATGCCATTTGATTCCTTCTTTGCTCTTATAAACCACATCAACCAGCAACTGAACCCACTGTATTTGTCCCGCTTCACACACTCTGATTCAGGGTTTCAATCTCTTTCATCAAATCTAATTGAACATCTCAAATTAGTAAGCCCTTTTTAAAAATGTGCCAAACAGGTCACTAGATACTGAATATAATCCAGCCCTTTATGATCTTACCATTATTTAACTGCAATCCACTGCAATCTGGATCTATCTCAGACACTGGAAAAATTGTTAATTGCTCTACCTCTCACATGCCGGGCATCAGACCTAGGCCTTATACACACGCAGACAAGTAAAGACAGCAGGGACTTATACCTCCAATCCTTAGTGTGAACTCTTTAGAAAATGCTTACCACAAAAACTACCAATAAAACATCACCAATTCCTTACTAAATGAAAATTAAGTGTCATAACAGCAATTAAGATCTTTCACCATTGGCCTTCAATCTAATTCTAATTATCCTTTTATTCTGTGTGTAAAGATACCTGTTGGCCAGGTCTCTGCTCATGTATTTTTGTTCAAGCTGTTCTACCTGCTTGTATTTGCTTGACGGTCCCTTTCTTCCTTTTATGGTGGTACTATTGATTGGACCCTAGGCTTCATACATACTATGAGCTATATCCTTACAATAAAAAGCTATCGCCGGGCGGTGGTGGCGCACGCCTGTAATCCCAGCACTGGGAAGGCAGAGGCAGGAGGATCTCTGTGAGTTCGAGACCAGCCTGGTCTACAAAGGGAGTTCCAGGACAGGCTCCAAAGCTACAGAGAAACCCTGTCTTGAAAAACCAAAAAAAAGAAAAAAGAAAAAAAAAAGCTATCAAAAAGCTAATTCAGACGCCATTTTTTTCTAGTTACCATGGTCAAAAATATTGGCTTCACTTTTCTAGAATTCTTTGCCAGCTGACAGACTATGGGTTTAACAATCAGTTGTTAGACCTGAATTTATTTCTGCCCTTTTTTGGCCTTCTTAAAACTAGGATATTGTCTTAATGACTTTCCTTCAATATTTTAGAAAAATAGGGATTATGCTCTTTGGATCTTTATGTAATTCCCAACACCAAGTTCACTACTCTGTGGACAAGTTAGGTTAATATGTACTATTAAACTGAGTAAATTCATCAGCAAGCCTGTTCTGTTACTAAAGTATTCCTTGTCTAGTTTTGAAGCTAACTACAAGTATAATTGCATTAAAATAGTAAATGCAAATGAATACTAGGAATGCTAATTTAACAAACCCATTCTTGAAGTTTGAGACTGTTACATAGTCTTGAAGCTGTTTAATTATTCTGGTTTTTTTGTTTGTTTGTTTTTTGAGACAGGGTCCCTTTGTGTACCCTGGCTGTCCCAGAACTAGCTTTGTAGACCAGGCTGGCGTTGAGCCCACAGAGATCTGCCTGCCTCTGCTTCCTGAATGCTGGGATTGAAGATGTGCACCATTATACCAGGTTAGTTTAATGATTCTTACCTGTTACTTCATCACTGTGTGTGGACAGAAGCTTCCAGATAAGATAAGGACCACCAAGGATAACAGCGAAGAACAGGAAGATTGGCCAGGATTTTGCTGAGTTAGCTGCTTGGTCCTCGGCACCAAGACAGGCCACAGTTCTTTCACTTTCTGCCCACAGGTCCTCATCCTCGGAGCCTCTTCTAAAACCCATCATCCACTGCAACCGTCTATACAGGTATCGTATAGTCCTAACTAACGCGAAGGCAGAAAAAACCTTTGTAAAGTGTATTTTTAACCGGGAAAAGTGATTTGCTACATCCAGCACAGCCCTGAAACTGTTATAGACAGCTGAAAAGGTAGCATCCATCATCATGCTGACAGAGGCGAATGCATGCACAATGCTCTCAATGGACTGAAACGCGCCTCTACTGCTTTCTTCAGCTTGCTGAACAAATCTACTGGGTGGAAGGTCATCTACACGGAGGCGGTTAAAGCCCAATCCATTATATCCATAACTGTAAGGGCTATAGCTTCCATAAAATGAATTTCCATAGGCTCCGTATCCAGAAGAAAACGAACTGTAAGCAGGTCTGAAAGTGTTTATGTTGCTGCTCCCCGTTTGTTGGGATGGCCTGGGAAGAATAGGTGGGGGCACTCTGGTAAGCGTTGGTTGTCCAGGTCTTGTCAATAAAGCAGGGCCCAGATCAGCAGATCTAAAACACACAAAAAAATTATGAGTTACTTAAACACAAAATAAATCCTTTGTTCAATAATTAAGTTTTAATTATGGCTACTGTATTTTCTGTTTGTATTAGAATTTCCATTTCTTTTAACTATATATAACTTGCTTTGAAAATTCCTTTTAAAAATGCTTTTTTTTTTTTAATTTAAAAAACTGTCTTTACTGTATTAAGCTTAATGACCTAAAGTCTGTATGCTGGGTGCTTTTCCACAGGAGCAGATTTGATTTCCAATACCATATGGCAGTTCATAACTGTCTACAACTCTAATAACTGGAGTCACAGGAGCTCAACACCCTCTCTGGCCTCCATGGACACCAGGTTTAATGCTTTTCTATGTGACATGCTTACGTGCATCTAGTGTCCACAGCACACTGTTTTCTGATATGATGAGAATAGTAAAGGAGAATAAGCAAGCCTAGGACAGGACAAACAGTATGTTCTCAGTGCTGATTTACCGTCCTCTGCTCACCTTTTCTTTTGAAAGAATTTAAACAGGAAAAAAAAAAAAACATGGCAGAATACATACATATTTTAAAAGTAGATTCAATAACTACTCTCATCTTATATTTACTTTTCCTCTTGTCCACAAATTCTTGAAACATCTGAAATTAACTTCTAAACTTAATAAATTACCCCTAGATATCTCAGAATACATCTCTCAAGAAAAATATATTTTAGACCAAATCATGCCACTAACCCATCGCTGAAAACTATGTTTTATACAATCTATGATTCAATTAATATTAAAAACTAATCCATTTCCCAGAAATGGTTAATAAACAGCTTTGAAATAAAATTTAGTTACCATCAGCTCACCCATTTAATATAAATTTCGATATGTGTGTTTTTAAATATCCCCAGTTGTACTATGATTATATTTTATTTTGCAACACTTTCATTACCCCCCCCCCTCCAAAAAAAAAGATATCCTAAATTCACAGGGAGGGCAATGAGAATGAGAAGTCATAACAACATATATGGAAACAACATAATGAAACCTACTGCTGGTCATGCCAAGTTAGTTTTAAAATAGTCTGTATTCACTTCAGTTTCTTTCCCACTCCCAACCTTTGCTAACAAACTCACTTTGTCTCTACAACCTTTTCTACTCCAGATACTTCATAGATAGTTGATTCTAGTTACTGAGGCAGGTATTTCTTTAAAAGATTTATGAACTGTACCAATACCCAATCATTACTCCTGGGAGTAATACAAAGGTTTACCCTTTCCCACCACAAATTGTCTTTGGTCAGAGTATTTTTTTTAATCAACAAAACGAAATGAGGGTAATTCCTATCAGAAAACATTACTTTGATTATCTGTGGACTTTGCCCATAATCTTTCGTGACTGCACTACACTCTCATTCCCTCAGGAATTTTAGGGAGTACAAATTCCTATTCTATACAAGTTCTGGCCCTTCTCTTTGGTTCTGAGTAGACAATGAAGCTTATCCCCAGCATACTATGGGCAATGAACTAGCTCTCCAGCATGGACTGATGTACTGAGAAATACCCTTTTGTTATGGTTTTAATTATGTGTTTATAAGGAAAAATGCTAATTTGATATAGTATAATAATGATTAAATGAGTGTAGCTAGCCTTCGTGTCTCCTTTAAAAAATACAAAGGTTTAGGTTCCTGTAGCTTCAGGTCACTTTGCTTGAGATAGTCCATCCTGGCCTATAACTCATTGTGTAGCTGCTAGCCTCTCTAGTACAAGGACTAAATGCATATGCCACCATGCCTGTCGTTCAAGTCATATTTTCATCAACCAATTAGTGCATATACTTGCTATATGTGCATTTCTGTTATATTGTTAATGTATCAGTCACCAGCACAATAACACATCTAATTCACATACGTGAAGCCTATCAGAGCCATCTTGTACTTTGGAATATTAGATCTACACTTGGGAGCCATTTTAAACAGTGAAATCAATTTGTTACTTTGAAAACCCCAGAACTGGAGTGGGACAATTCTGTATTCTGTCAGTTATGTCTTAAATAAACACTGATTGGCCAGTAGCCAGGCAAAAAGTATAGGTGGGGCAACCAGACAGGAGGTACAGGTGAGTCAATGAGAACAGGAGAATTCTGGGAAGAAGGAAGCTCTTTCTGCAGTCCTGCCCAGACACTGAAGAAGCAAGATGTGACCTGTCCTGCTGAATAAGGTACTGAGCCACATGGCTTACACAGATAATAATAATGGGCCAATCAGTTTATAACTTTGTAGACCTCTGTGTGATTTCATTGGGACTTAACAACTGCAGGAACCAGGCAGCACAAGGACCAGGTGGGCCAGAAACCCTGACAACAAGCAGGCCCTCATGTTACACAGAACTAAACAGAATATGAGATGGGCATGTGTCACAGTATGCCTGTAGTTTTTGTCTGTTTCAGAGATAAATTCTTGCAATGCTGCATGGCCTAGACCTGGTTATAAAGCCCAGGCTGGTTATGAACTCATGACATTCCTCTCCTGTGAGTATAACTATTTAATTTTTAATACATTTATTTTTTTGAGACATGATTTCATTACTTACTAAAGGCTAGCTTAGGACTTGTCTAAGTTGACTTCAAACTAATGCTCCCTCTGTTTCAGCCTCCCAAGTGCTTGAATTACAGGTATATGTTACATTTAACCTCAGCTTATCACCTGACATCAGAGATAATTTTTTCCTTTTTACTTGTGGCATTATGTCATTCCTCACGAAGTTTCAGATTTTGGAATATTCATTACTCATTATAGACAAAGTATATTTATTCATATTTATCAGTTTGGGGATATCTGGACTGTTTCCATGCTTTGATTATTTTCAGTAATGCCACTAATGAAGACTTATATACAAGATTTGTAAGACACTTTTATATTTCATGGTCTATACCTATAGTGAATTGTGGCATGTATACTAAATACTGTATTTTACTTTTGCAGGAACTACAGACTAGTTTCCAAAGCATCCTGTAACTTTACATTCCCACCAACAGTGTTTGAGATGATGGATTCCCCATGTTCTTGTTTGATGTGGGAGTGTCATATATAAATCTGTTGATTTCATTGGTTAAGCAATAAAGAAACTCCTTGGCCCTGATAGATTAAAACATAGGTGGGAGGAGTAAACAGAATAGGATGCTGGGAAGAAGAGGAAGTGAGCTCAGACTCGACAGCTCTCCTGCTCAGACTCGACAGCTCTGCTCTCTGGAGCAGAGACGCCAGGCTCCGCTCTCCCAGGCAGCTCCGACTCAGGATGGACATAGGCTAGAATCTTCCCGGTAAGCACACCTTGGGGTGCTGCAAACAATTATTAGAAATGGGCTAGTCCAGGTGCGAGAATTAGCCTAGAAGAGGCTAGATAGAAATGGGCCAAGCAGTGCTTCAATGAATACAGTTTGTGTGTTGTTATTTCGGGGCATAAGCTAGCAGGCGGCCAGGGTGCTGGGGAAGCAGCCCCGCCGCTCCTATTTCAACACTTGTTAATGGCATTTTAAAGTATTTAACACAATGGCCGACAAGTGACATCTCACTGTGGTCCTTTTGTTTGTTTTGAAACAGGGTCTCATGTAGCCCAGGCTGGCCTCAAACTTGTTACAAAACCAGGGATGCCCCTGAACTTATCTTCTTGCTTCAACCTCCTAAGTGCTGGAATTATAGGCAAGTGCCACCGCATCCAGTTTCACTGTGGTCTGCATTCCTCTGAAGGATAATAATATAAAGTATCTTTTTATTTCCTTTAGGCCACTTTAAAATCTTACCATTCTACATAAAAGTATGTAGAATCAGCTATATACTTTCGTCACTTGAATTTTTTATACTTTTTTTGTGTGTGACTATGGGGACTAGGCACATGGCACAGTGTGCATATGGAGGTCAGAGGACAGTAGGGGGCATTATGTCCTCTTTCACATGTGGGTCCCAGGGTGTAGCTGCAGTCATCGGGCCTAATGACAGGCGTTTTACCTACAAAGCTACCTCATCAACACACTTTCTTCACAATGAAATGAGCTTAATCACTGTCTTTTTAGTAATTATCATTGTGTTTGAAGAGTCAAAATGTCTTTAAAAATATATTTGTACTTTATGTGAAGGATGCTTTGTTTGTCTGTCTGTATATATATTATAAGCATCCAGTGCCTGTAGTGGCCAGAAGAAGGTGTTGAAGCCCTTGAAGCTAGAGTTACAGAGGCTTATGACCTGCCATGCTGGAGCCGGGCACCAAGCCTTGATTCTCTGCAAAAGCAGCAAGTGCTCTTAAGTGCTGGGCGTTCTCTCCAGCTCCCCTGAAATGTCTTTTAAAACTGGATTTTGAATACAAAATTGAATTAGTTTACAGATTGCATTTGACTTTTTTTTTCCATTCTATTCTAAAGTAGGACTATCAGGGCTGGTAAGATAGCTCAGTGCAAAAATGCTGCTGCCTTGCAGGCCTGATGTCAGTTAGATCCCTAGAACTATGTGGGAGAAAAAAACTGACTTGCAAAAGTAATACTCTGGTTTCCAAACATGTGGCTTGGATGTGTGTTTCCTCACCACACATGATCCTTGTTTATTTCACGTTTAATTACAAAACAGTAATATCTGATGCCAGGATAAAGCTTTAACTCAACATTATAAACAAGTAACACCAAACCTTACTTAAAACAAACAGCTTGGCCCTGACTGCACCTGGAGATGTGTGTCTGGGTTCCCAGCTGGAAGGCCCTGCATTCTAGGCCCTAGTCCCTGGAGACATACTGTGCTCCCCCACCAAAACCCCAGAGATCTGGGAGCAGCATCCCCATACCCCCAACCATTCCCTACCATGACTGTGACCACCTGTACCCGCCTATACCTGGAGGAGTGAACACCAGAGCCTGGACCTGGAGGAGCCCTAGAGTTGCATCAGTGATCAGAAGAGGCACACCCCCGCCTGCACCTGGAGAGGAAGAGCAACTACCTAATCCACAGGCCTCACCTGCACCCACTGGAGGGAGAGATGGGCAGATAACAGTGTAGAACACATTCAAAGACATAAAGAGCAACATGGCATCAACAGAAACTAGTGGTTCTACACCAGCAAGGCCTGAACATCCCAACACAGATGAAGCAGAAGAAAACGACCTTAAAAATAACTTTATGAAGATGATAGAGGCCCTTAAAGAGGATATGAAAAAATTCTTTAAAGGAGAGGAAAAGACAAACAAAAAATTGGAAGAAATCAATAAATCCCTTAAAGAAAGCAATGAAAGCCAAGAAAAAAGATAATCAAACAGGTGAAGGAAATTGTTCATGACTTGAAAACTGAAATAGAGACAATAAAGAAAACACAGAGGGAATTCTGGAAATGAAAAATCTGAATAAACAATCAGGAACTACAGATGCAAGCATAAACAACAGAATGTAGGTGATGGAAGAGAGAATCTCAGGTGCTGAAGAAACGGTAGAGGAAATAGACTCTTCAATAAAAGAAAATGTTAAATCCAACAAATTCTTTTTTGTTTGTTTGTTTGTTTTTTGAGACAGGGTTTCTCTGTGTTACTTTGGAGTCTGTCCTGGAACTAGCTCTTGTACACCAGGCTGGCCTAGAACTCACAGAGATCCACCTGCCTCTGACTCCTGAGCGCTGGGATTAAAGGCGCGTGCGCCACCACCACTTAAATCCAGCTAAATCCAACAAATGCTTAACACAAAATATCCAGGAAATCTGGGCTACTATGAAAAGATCAAACCTAAGAATAATAGGGATAGAAGAAGTCCAGCTCAAAGGCACAGAAAATATATTTAACAAAATCATAGAAGAAAAATTTCTCAACCTAAAGGGCAGTCCTGTGAAAGTACAAGAAGCTTACAAGAACACCAAATAGACTGGACTAAAAAAAAAATAAGTCCCCTCATCACAGAATAATCAAAACACTAAACATATAGAATAAAGAAAGAATATTAGGAGCTGCAATGGAAAAAGGTCAAGTAACATAAAAGCAGACCTATCAGAATTGCACCTGACTTCTCAATGTAAACTCCGAAAGTCAGAAGGTCTTGGACAGATGTTCTTCAAACACTAAGAGACTAAGGATGCCAGCCCAGACTACTATACCAGCAAAGCTTTCAATTGCCATAGATGGAGAAAACAAGATATTCCATGACAGAACCAGATTTAAACAATACCTATCTACAAATCCAGCTCTGCAGAAAGTACTAGAAGGAAAACTTCAACCCAAGGAAGTTGGTTATACCCCACAAAGACACAGGTAATAGATAACCTCACACCAGCAAAAATCAAAGAAGGGAAACATACACACAATACCAACAACAACAACAAAATCAAACATCACAGGAAATAACAACCATTGATCATTAATATCTCTTAATATCAATGACCTCAATTCGCCTATAAAAAGACAGAGGCTAACAGAATGAATATAAAAATAGAATCCATCCTTCTGCTGCATACAAGAAACACACCTCAACCTCAAAGACAGACATTTTTTTGTGAGTAAAGGGTTGGAAAAAGACTTTCCAATCAAATGGACCTAAGAAACAACCTGGTGTAGCTATCCTAGTATCTAACAAAACAGAGTTCAAATAAAAATTAATGAAAAGAGGTAAGAAGGCATTTCATATTTGTCACAGGAAAAATCCAAGATGAAGTCTCAATTTTGAACATCTATGCCCCAAAATACAAGGGCACGCACATTTATAAAAGAAACATTACTAAAACTTAAATCACACATCAAACCCCACACACTAATAGTGGGAGACTTCAATACCCCACCCACTCTTTATGGCAAACACATCTGAAAAATCATCCACCATGATGAAGCAGGCTTCATCCCAGAGATGCCAGGATGGTGCAATATATGAAAATCTGTCAGTGTAATCCACCATATAAACAAACTGAAAGAAAAAAAACCCCACATGATCTCAGTAGATGCTGAAAAAGCTTTCAACAAAATCTAACACCCCTTCATGATAAAGGTCTTGGAGAGGTCAGGGATACAAGAAACATACCTAAACACAATAAAGGCAATATACAGCAAGCCAACATCAAACTAAATGGAGAGAAACTCAAAGTGATTCCACTAAAATCAAGAATAAGACAAGGCTGTCCATATTCTCCATATCTATTGAATATGTACTTGAAGTTCTAACTAGAGCAATAAGACAACAAAAGGAGACCAAGGGGATACAAATTGGAAAGAAAGAAGTCAAACTTTTGCTATTTGCAGATGATGATAGTATACATAAGTGACCCCCAAAATCCTACAGCTGATACATTACCTTTAGTAATGTGGCAGGATACAAGTTTAACTAAAAAAAAAAAAAAAATCAGTAGCCCTCCTATATATACAGATGATAAATGGGCCAAGAAAGAAATTAGAGAAGCATCACTCTTCACAATAGCCAAAAATAACATAAAATATCTTGGGGTAAAACTAACCAAAGAAGTGAAAGACCTGCTTGACAAGTACTTTAAGTTTTTGAGGAAAGAAATTGAAGGAGATACCAGAAAATGGAAAGATCTCCCATGCTCCTGGATAGGAAGGTCCAACATAATAAAAATGGCAATCCTACTTGTAGGCCCATATTTCTGTATGGTATGGCAGCCAGGTGATAGAGCCATAGGCCCCATCCTAGGGGGTCACATAGCTCTGCAGACAAGCTGTCTCTGCCTAACAATGGTCAGGATGTTTGGAAGATATCTTATAGAGATGCTAATTCAGGCCTAAGAGACAGATGGCATATAGGTAGAATGCGGGTGTGACAAAAGGCCATTCACCTGGTTACCTAGTATATGAGTCTAATGTATTTTCCCCGCTCAATTTATGTGATGATATATAAACTGTTTGGGTAATAAACGCAGGGAGATCTTTGGGAGATTGAGGAGAAAAGACCCTGAGATGCCCTTCAATGATGACCGTGTAAGTTGCGTCTGATTATTCCTTGTGACTCCGTTCCAGTCCAGTTAGGGAATCTGTGTTGGACCCACACGGGCCTCAACACCTACCAAAAGCAATCTATAGATTCAATGCAATCTGCACCAAAATCCCAACACAATTCTTTACAGACCTTGAAAGAACAATACTCAATTCACATATCCAAAATAATCCTGTACAATAAACGAACTCCCAGAGGCATCGCCATCCTTGATTTCCAGCTATAGTACTGAAACCAGCCTGGTAATGGCATAAAAGCAGACATGAACCAATGTAATTGAATCAAAGACCCGGATATTAATCCACATACCTATGAACACCTGATTTTTGACAAAGAAGCTAAAAGAAAGTTATCTTCAACAAATGATTCTAGAATAACTGGATATCAACATGTAGAATAATGCAAATAGATCCATATTTACCCCCATGCACAAAACTCAAGTCCAAATGGATCAAATAATTCAACATTAATCCATCCACACTGAACCTCACAAAAGAGACAGTGGGAAGTATGCTTGAATGTGTTGTCCCCCACATCTGATAGCGCATTGATCTTCAAATATATAAAGTGTTATTCTTTCGGTCCCTGCCCTAGCCACGCCCACTCCCATAACCTCTGACCTGCCCGTCGCCATCTTGGGACCCTTCCTCTTTCTGCTTCCTTGGCATGCACACGCGTTTTCTCTGTCTCTTCTTTTATCTCTCCTCTCTCCTTTTATCTCTTCTTCCTTTCTTCCTTTCTTCCTTTCTTCCTTTCTTCCTTCCTTCCTTCCTTCCTTCCTTCCTTTCTTTCTTTTTCTTTCTCCCTCTTCCTTAATAAATACTTATGGCTATTTCCTGTGTTTACGTGTCTGTTACCTACTGCCACCGTGGGCGAGGTGCGTGCCCTCCTGTAGCCGCTTTCTCATGGTGGGCTCCGCCAACCCGCCCGGGGATCGTTTTTTAAGAATAAGATAAAGAATTCAAGAAACTAGACATCAGAATACCAAATAATCCAATTAAAAAATGGGATACAGGTGCAAACAGAGAACTGCTAACAGAGGAATCTGAAATGGCCGAAAGGCACTTAAGGAATTGCTCAACATCTTTAGCCATCAAGAAATGCAAATCAAAACAACTCTTGAGATTCCATCTTACATCTGTCAGAATTGCTAAGATCAAAACCACCAATGATAGCTTATGCTGGAGAGGACATGGAGTAAAGGGAACACTCTAAAGGGAACACTCCTCTATTTCTGGTGGGAGTGCAAACTTGTACAATCACTTTGGAAATCAGTATGGCGATCTGTCAAAAATTGGGAATCAATCTACCTCAGGACCCAGCAATACCACTCTTGGGCATATTACCCAAAGGATGCACACTCATACCACAAGGACACTTGCTCAACTGTGTTCATACCAGCAATATTTGTAATAGCCAGAACATGGGAACAATGTATATGCCCCTCAACTGAAGAATGGATAAAGAAAATGTGGTACATTTACACAATGGAGTAATACTCAGCAGTAAAAACAACGACATCTTGAAATTTGCAGGCAAATGGGTGGAAACTAGAAAAATCTATCCTGAGTGAGGTAACCCAGACCCAGAAAGACAAACATGGTATGTAGTCACTCCTAAGTAGATATTAGACATAAAGCAAAGGATAATGAGCCTAAAGTCCACAACCCCAGAGAAGCCAGGAGAGGAGGAGGACCCTAAGAGAGACACACATGAATCCCCCTGGGAAGGGGAAATAGACAGATCTCCTAAGTTAATTGGGAGCTTTTGGGGGAAGGGGAAGGTGGAGGGTGGAAGGGGAGTGATATAAGGGAAGAAGGGGAGGAGAACATGAGGGATTGGGAAGGTGGAGTTGGGGGAAAGACAGAGAGGTAGAGCAAGGAAAGAGATATCTTGATAGAGGGAGCCATTATGGCACTAGGCAAATTCCCAGGAATCCACAAGGATGACTACAGCTAAGACCCTAATCAATATTAGAGAGGGTAACTTAACTGGCCTTCCCCTATAATCAGATTGATAACTGTCATCACAGAGCCTTCATCCAACAACTGATGGAGCAGATGCAGAGGTCCACAGCTAAGCACTGGACTGAGCTCCCAAAGTCCAGCTGAAGAAAGGGAGGAAAGATAATATGAAGAAGGGGTCAAGACCATGATGGGGAAACCCACAGAAGCAGCTGACCCAAGCCAGTGGGGGATCACTGACTCTGGACTGATAGCAGGGGAACCTGCAAAGGACTAAACTAGGCCGTGAATGTGGGTGACTTGGGCAGTTTGTGGGGCCACTGGCAGTGGAGCCAGTATTTATCCATAGTGCACGACCTGGCTTTCTAAAGCCCATTCCCCATGGATGGACATGCTGCTCAGCCTAGATAATGAGGGGAGGGCTGTGGTCCTGCCTCAAGTGATATGATAGACTTTGTTGACTCCCCATGGGAAGCCTCACCCTCTCTGAGGAGAGGATACCAAGTATGTTGGGGGGCAGGGAGAGAGAACTGGTATTGGTATGTAAAATAAAATGATTGTTAAAAAAAAGCCCCCTCCCAAACCAAACAAACATAACTGAATCCAACATTTTAAAAAGGAAACAAAACTTGAGAAGGGCCAAATAGCAAACTGCACATTTACGCTCTGACAAAGCAGTTCTGCCTCAAAGTAAAAGCATAGGAGAAAAGCGGATGCTTAGACTTAACACTTAGGACACAAAACACAAACAGAACACAATGTGCTGGAGGCTGATGCTACAGGCCTCACTTCAGGAATCACAGGGTGAGTCAGGAAACTAGAAATAACAAACGAAGTGTCCTACTCAAGTGGAACTAGTTCACTGAGGCTAAGAGTCAGGTTGTTGGTGCCAATAAAAGATACTACACAATTTGCTGTCAACCATTTTTAAAGGAAGTTGCATACCTTTCCAGAAACAAACAGGTTATTGCCGTTACTCTTGGTGGCCTTCAGGAGCTAGAGCAACACAGTAGCGCTGAAAAGCAGCATGCTTCGGCTGCTGACTGTAGAAATCAAGCTGGAACTGACTTAAAAACTTTCCCCTGCCACAAGATATTATGCAGGCCATGGGGGTGGATGTGGGGGAGGGGAAACCCATCAATGGTTTTACCCAGCAATGACCTTTGCATGCTACAATAATAACCTGCCAGGCAAGATGCACCCAATAATAATGGTAAAAAGTAAGCAATCACTTTTTGATTGGATTAGAGGCCTTAGAGGCCTGCTACACAGGAAGGAATTTGTGTCTGGTACCTGTCAAAAGCCCATGACTAGTCAGATCAAAGGCCTGGGGCGGGGGTGGACACACACCTGATACTGTTGCTTTGCTACACTACCTTCTAATCATTTGTGTTTATAAACATAGGGCTGCCCTTCCTTAGTCAGAGAAGCTCGTCTCTGCAGTGGTCAAAGTGAGAATAAGAGACTACTGATTGCTTAGCCCTAAATGGGACATCTCTATCAACCCTTGATCTACAAATTTAGGAAACAGTGGGGAAGAGGAGGCGGAGAAAAATGTGAGAGCCAATGGGAGGAGTACCATGAAATGCTGTCCTCCGGACATGACATGGCCATCCCAACCCAGGTCTGTGAGTTCGAGGCCAGCCTGGTCTACAAGAGCTAGTTTCAGGACAGATAGGACCGTTACACAGAGAAACCATCTCTTGAAAAACCAAAAGATCCATTGTTTATATGTAAGAAAATGTCAATAAATAAATAAAAAACCCCAGAAGACAAATTAACTTCTACAGTCAATATTTAATATTGTAATACTATAATATCTTTACAACTATGTGATATCTTTGGTCCAATCAACTGTTTTTACGCCTGATCCTTATGTGGAAAGGGCTGCTAGGGTTCACACTGTAGAAGCAAGAAAACTACCCTGCAGGGAGAGAGAAAAAATGTGGAGGAAAGTAAAATTCTACAATTCCTATTTTTAGAGATGCCATAAACATGAAGTAAAAAAAAAAAAAAAAAACAACTAAGAAACCAGTTAACAAAAAGTAGTAATGAACAAAAATTAAAGGAAAAACAATTTAATAGCCCAAAGCAAAGATTTTAGATATTTAAAATGATCAGTGATACAACAGTATTATCTATTAAAAAAAGTCAAATGAGCTGGACATGGTGGTACAAGACCTTTAATATCAGCACTCGGGATGCAGAGACTGGAGCATCTCTGAGTCTGAGGCTAGCCAGTCTACATAGCAAGTTCCAGGTCTGCCAAGGCTATATATACACACTAAAAACCAAAATAAACGAATGACATAATGAACATGTAAATGTGAAGAGATGCATTAGGAATCTTAGACACGATACTGCACTTTACAGAGCACCTTGTAAGCCTAACATACACAAGAAGAAAATCAGCTGCTGTACACTGAGGAGAGTAGAGACCTGAGACCTGGGCTAGGGTAGACCGCGTAATCAAACTTAACCAAAAAAGCCACTTGAGTGGGTTATTAAAGCATTAGAGAACAAGGCACTGAGAATTCTTTTTTGTTTGGTATTTTTTGAGACAGGGTTTCTCTGTAGCTTTGGAGCCTGTCATGGAACTAGCTCTTGTAGACCAGGCTGGCAGCGAACTCACAGAGATCCGCTTAGTATATTAAAAAACAAACAGATGAGGATTTCTCAGCAATTCATAGAAGACAAAAGTCAGACCCAAAGGAAATTATAAATAAACCCCAAACCTTTCAATCTATGCACTCAATGACTGGTTTAATAGGATACAGGGTCCATCAAGAAATAAAGGCCTAGGGCTGGAGAGATGGCTAAGTAGGTGAAGTCCTTGCTGTGTAAGCATGAGAACCTGAGTTTGGATCCTCAGCACTTATATCCCTGTAATCCCAGAGACGGGGGAACACGAGGTTCCCAGGGGCTTCGGGCCAGCAGTCTTGCCTAATGGGCTAACTCCAGTGAGAGACTCGTCTCAAAAAAATAAGGTGGAGAGTGATAGAGGAAGACTCCTGAGGTTGATCTCTGGTCTCTACACACACACACACACACACACACACACACACACACAGCGACTCAACGGGCCACACCACAGCTGCCGAGACAGTTATTCTCTCTCTGTCTACACACACACACACACACACACACACACACACACACACACACCCACACCCGGGGCTGTCTTGGGAGGCCGAGGCAAGATAGGATCTTAAGTTTGAAATCAGCCTAATCAATTTATTAAGACTGTCTCAAAAGGACAAAAAAGGAAAAAAATTAAAAAGAGGGAGAGTATAAATCTTTGTGAATTTAAGGCTAGCTTGGTTTACCATCCTCATGAAACCAGCAACCCGCCTACCTATACCCCTCTTCTCGCCCTGGGCCCATTTTCACTTGGGGGTGACTAATGTGAAACTTTATCAGACATCTGGTTCTTTTGTTTGTTTGTTTTTTTTGAGACAGGGTTTCTCTGTAGCTTTGGAGCCTGTCCTGGAACTCCCTTTGTAGACCAGGCTGGTCTCGAACTCACAGAGATCCACCTGCCTCTGCCTCCCGAGTGCTGGGATTAAAGGCGTGCGCCACCACCGCCCAGCTCAGACGTCTGGTTCTTACTTCAGGGCCATTCAATGTTTTATCGTCCAAAAGTTCCTCTTAAATAAGACATCTCAATGGTACAGGTCTAATCAGCCCATTCCCAACATAAATTATTTTTCCCTCACTCATATTACTTCCACTAACCTGACTTTCAAGTAATTAAAAAAGTATGAATTAATGTTACCTCATACAGTCTCTTAATTAACTTAATTTCCCTAGAACTACTGTGTCAAAACAATGAAAACAGCCTAAACTTCTGCATTATATTCTCAGCAGATCCTTTATAGTTCCAGGACAGTCAGGGTGGTTACACAGAGAAAGGCTATCTGCAAAAAAACCCGAGACACACACACACACACACACACACACACACACACACACACACACACACACACACACGAAGGAGGAGGAGGAGGTGGAGGAGGCACAGCAGCAGCAGCTGCAACATTCTAAGAAAAAAAATGGCTGAAATTTTTCTGAAATTCATTAAAGGCACCAAAGACAAACCTGAATATTTCTATGACTCCAATCCAGAATAATACAAAGAAAACCATATGGAAGCCTAATACAGTTTGCTGAAAACAAACAAACAATCAGAAAAACAGTGGAAGCAGACAGCAGGGAGTTGAGAGGGAGCCAAGCTTAGGCAAGAATAAGACAAGGATGATTAGAATTATCAAACAAACAAAACAACTACCAGAAAACAAAAGAGGCAGGAAAAAAGTAGGTCTCCTGATGTTAAGACAGATGACCTCCTGAGTTCTTGCTAACCAAAGAGTAGGTATTTTACAGTTCAAGACACATTCAGAGCCCGGTAATGGCAGTGTGGCACACACCTTTAATCCCAGCTTGAGAGACAGAGGCTCTTTATGAGTTCGAGGCCAGCCTGGTTTACAAAGCAAGTTCCAAGATAGCCAGGGCTACAGAGAAATTCTATCTCGGGGAAAACACAAACAAATGAACAAAAAAAGATAATGCTTCTTTTATCAGAAAGTATTTCTGGTACAACGGTTAATATATAGGTTCTCAATCTGTGGGCCATGACACCTTTCCCAAAAAGTATTTACATTATGATTCCAACAGTGGCAAAATTACATTTATGAAGTAGCAATGAAAATACTTTTACAGTTGGGGGGGGGCACCATAACATAAGGGACCATATTAAAAGGCCACAGAATTAGGAAGGATGAGAACCACTGGTATAGTAGATGGGATAGTGTTCAAGCAATGTAAAGGTTTTAACTGTTGCAAAGACTTTTCTCAGTTAAAGAAAAACACAGGGGATCGCCTGTAGATCCCAACACTTGGGAAGCTTAGGCAGCAAGACCATGGGATTGCAAGGCCAGCCTGGGCTCCATAAGCAAGACACTTGTTTGGAAGGAAAGATGGAAGGAAGGAAATGAAAGGATGAATTCTTCTTCTTTTTTGTTTTGTTTTGCTTTTCGAGACAGAGTTTCTCTGTGGTTTTGGAGCCTGTCCTGGAACTAGCTCTGTAGACCAGGCTGGTCTCGAACTCACAGAGATCCGTCTGCCTCTGCCTCCCAAGTGCTGGGATTAAAGGCGTGCGCCACCACCGCCCGGCTGAAAGGATGAATTCTTAAACACTCTGGGTACTGAATACTGTAGCTACTGACATAGATGGAAAAAAATACAGACATGTGTATAATTATGTTAAAGTGGACGTAGGTATTACATAAAACCTCAAAGAGAAAACCATGGATCTATAAAAGGAGATAATGAAAAATTTTCAATAAAAATTCTTTTCCAATGTAAAATTTTTCTCAAGTTATAAAACATATTCAAAGACAAAAAGTACAATCTTTAAAAAGAATTCAATCCACATAGGAATATATGTAAACACCTTAATATAATAAAGAATTTGGACAGTACATTAGAAAAAGAAAGCTAGGCTTACAAATGAGAAATAAGGCCAACATTAATGGGATAACCATTAATACTAAAGGTATACAAATATAAACAGGTACAACAATCCAATCATAAAATCTGTTTACACACACACACACACACACACGCACGCACGCACGCACGCACGCACCAAACAAACAAACAAACAAATCCAGAAACTTAAGAATTTGACGGGATAGCTATCAAGCAAAGAACACACTTAGAAGCATTCCAAGTGTTGCTCTGGCTTAATAAATACAGTTAAGCCACTTTGCTTATATTGATTAGTTAATTGTGTCCAAGTGTTTCAACACTTTAAAAGATCACTCGATTTCCCAACAGCAGAGAAGAGCTCCAGGATACTGAGAACTTGACATGCCAGGAAAAAAAAAAAAAAAAAGCATCAATGTGCCCCGGAATCACGTCGCCTGGATTAAGATGTCTATCTACCCAAAAGAAAATACACACGTTTGTGAAACCCTAATTGTGCTGTAAACCTTTAAAAGTTGCAGACCCCTGTGTTACTGATTTAAATCAAAGCAAATAAAAACTTTACAGGCCTTAGACAGACACACACAACGCAATCTGGCACACAAAGGCCACCCACAGATTTAGAATTCTTGTTTTAGAGTTGTTCTTTCAACTCTCAACCCGAAACATTAGCTAAGTTATGCTGAAAAAGAATGCCGGGGTATAGGCTTGGGTTCTAGGTTACGTAAAAGTGACCTTTGGGGCGTTACAGCCAGCACCTGGAGAGGCTGTAAACAGCCTTTCCTATGACTTTTGCTCCCTATTCTTGTCCAGGCCAGGCGGACGTCGCGCTCGGCCACCAAGCTCGAAGCTTTGAAGCCGGTCAGGCTGCCGCGTCCCCCAGGTGCCGCAAATAAAAAGCCTCCGCTGTTCTTTCCAGCACCGGCACCCGTGAAGCCGACAGGACACCCCGGGGGAGACCTCGCGGCTGCACCGCCAGCAGATGTCAGACTCGGAGACCCTGGGGTGCTTGCCCGGGGCCGGCTGCGAGAAGGCGATACCTCCCCCCAATAACGGCTTCAACCGCCTCCTGCCAGATCCCCGCCCTGGCCGCAAAACTCGCGTCCCAAAGGTTTCACACTCACTGGAAAGTGGGACCGGGGCCCGCGCCTGGGCCCGAGCCGGCCCCGGGAATTCGGCGAGCCTCCCAGGGTTTCGGGGGCGGCGGCGGCTGAGACGCCATCTCTCCGCCTGCTCCGCTACGGCTCTGGGCCGCGACTGCGACGGCTAGAAGAAGGAGCGCCTCGCTTGCCAGGCACGACGGGCAGAGCGCCGAGCCCTCCACCCCGCCCACGCCTGACGTCAGGCCGAGGCTTGAGGTCGGCTTTAACCTGAGTGATGATGGAGGGCGGGGACATCTAATTCACGGGGGCTGGCGTGGGACGAGGGGCGGGACTTTCCTTTTTGATTTTTTCCCTTGATTGGGCTTCAAATTTGAGTAGGGGCTCATCGACATTTCTGGCAGCAGCTAATATGCCCTAGATGCCGAGTCCCACGGAGGCTTCTTTGCGGGTCGACCCCCTAGGGCTAGCCCTTTGCGGGCTTGCGTTCGCGGGGCTACGTAGAGTCTAAGACTGCAAGCCCCGCAGCCTTACAGATCGCCCTGTAAGCAAGAGGGCGCCTTCACGTCCTCTTTTCGTGAAAGGCCTGGTACTTTTCTTCTAAAGCTCTCGTTTCCTTGGGGGAACAGAACTGATCGGCGCCGCAGGTGCGCTGTCTTTAGTCTTCCCCATCCCACCTCCGACCCAAGGGTCTTGGCTCCAGCAGCTTGGGAGAAGGTAAGGCCGAGGAGGTAATGAGGTGAGGGGTTAGAGACTGGATGCCAAAAAAGGTGCAGCTGGACTCCTTTTTGCTTGTTAGCCAGGTGGAGTGAGTGAGAAGTTACTAGAACCTTAGCAAAGAGAGTTAAGGGCTGTGAGCGCTTCCCATGCCTCTCCTCCCAACCACGCCTGTGCATGTGGCAATGCAGTTAAAGAGATTTTATGGTGGAAAACTCAGACTATTTCGGTTTTTTTCCCCACGTGCTTTATTCTTTCTTCCATTTTCGAGTATTATTATTTTTGTAATTGCGAAAACAAAAAAGTCTTTCCTCCCCATTTCGTGAGACTGGGCTAGTTACGTGGTCTTTGGAGAAGAGAGTGGATTCCAGTAGAGATCCAGACACCTGGGAGGGGCTTCTGTTGCAACTTTTCAGTTCTTCTGTAAAAGAAACAAACAGCAAAAGTCTTTACAGCGGACACCCACATTGAAAAAACTTTGGGTGAGAGGTATTTTTCCGGTCTTGTTTTCCAAGGTAAATCCAGTATCCGACCATGACTCATTTCTGTTGACAAAATCCTGCCTTTTCATCATATCGAGGTGAAATAACCATCTTCAAGGCATATGTTCTTATGTTCTTTTAATGTTAATGTGCTAGAGGGGTCGCTGGATTTCTGCTAGTTGAGAATGGTACTGCGTCCTTTTACAGCTCCGTACTTTGATTATTAACACACTCACGAGGGTTTCGTTTGAGTTGCTTGAGACTCCATCAAATCACTTAGGACAGGAGGTTTGGCAATTCTCAACAAGTTTGGGAACTTTTCAGAGCCCGGAAATTTTGGTTGCTTATTGGCTTTGCACAATACTTTTATTCTAGTGACCTATGGAGAAATAGCGTTCAGTCTTTAAGCCAAAAGGAAGAACCTAAATTTGAACATTGTTAATTAAGTCCAGAGGTAAGGCTTCACTGTGCCTTTTGAAAGCCTTCACTGCCTTTTGAAAGAGCTTATTGTTTCATTTTGTTTCTTTTTTTTTCTTTTTAAGGAAGGTGTATTTGTTTCTTTTTTGAGTTAAAGGTTAATTCTGTATTGAATCAAATGCTTCCTGTTAACTAATATTAAAGTTTCTCTATAGGTGTGCTTTTCTGTCTGGCCAACCCACTTCCAAATAACCACACAGAGACTTACTATTAATTATAAATGCTTAGCTGATAGCTTAGGCTTGTTTTTAGCTAGCTTAAATTAACCCATAAAATAACCACATATTAATCCATGTGCTGCCCCAAGGCTCAGTCCTTCCTAGCCTGCTTGTTCTGGGTCTCATGGTGTTTCCTCTGACTCTACCCTTTTTCTCCCCAGCATTCTCTCTGCCCCAAAAATCCTGCCTAGCCATGGGCCAATTTATTAACAATAAGCGCAACACATCTTTACAGTGTACAGAAGGATTATTCCACAGCATTTCTCTGTTAGGGGTTTCTCCCTCCCCCCCCCCCCCCCCCCCCCCCCCCCCCCCCCCCCCCCCCCCCCCCCCCCCCCCCCCCCCCCCCCCCCTCCCCCCCCCCCCCCCCCCTCCCCTCCCCTCCCCTCCCCTCCCCCTCCCTCTCTACTTCTCTTTTCCTCTCCAAAGTCTTACTCTGTAGCCCAGACTGGCTTTGACTCCCTATTAAGCCCAGGTTGGTCTTGAATTCATGGTGATCTGCTTGCTTCAGCCTCCTGTGTACTGAAATTACCAGTGTGGACCACCACACTTGGCCAGAGGATGCATTTTACATAATTATTTCCAGCTCCTCACAGACTCTTTACCAGACATTAAATGAGCAGGTTAAGTGAGCTGCTGGAAGGGATTCAGATAGTGGAAGAAATATGTGACCACACGGTTTCGAAACTTTTTTTTCTTTTTTAAAGAGAAGAGTATGTCATCATATTTTAAGCACTTTCTCGAAAGGTTTACATAGGTAACCGAGTGGTCCCCAGGCCTGGTGTAGGAAAGTTCTTACTGTCATGTGCAGAATGAGCCTGGCCCCTATAATTCACATACTCACATAGTCAAGTTCATAGTTTAGAATATAGATATGACAAGTATTGTTGAATACAAAATAGAATTTTTCAAAAGAAAGCTAGTTTTTCTTCTTAAGGGCATATTTGTATGTAGCAGTAAATCACTAAAACTGTTCACTTTCTTTTTCTCCTAGTTATAATCAGCATGTTTCCACTGACTGAGGAAAACAAGCATGTGGCCCAGATGTTGCTCAGTTCTGGTACCTGTCCCAGATGTATCTTCAGATTCTGTGGTGTGGATCTTCATGCACCTTACAAACGCCCATCCAAGGTATTTTCTTTTTACATTCAGGGATGCTTTTTTTAGTTTAGAATGAATGTCACTAGCTTTGAACACAGTGGTCCTTAACTCCACCAAACAAGGAGAATTAACGAAACTATTCCTACTAAGGTCATTTTGGAACTGCAATTAATTTCCTTAAACATTTGATTAGGAATATAGTTGCTTTCTGATTGATTGCATTACCATTTAACAGTTAATGTAGAGAGGGAACTTTATTAGGAGCTTTTGCTACATTCATTACTTGTGTATACATTTTATAAAGGGCATGTAAACAAAATATCATAAGATGATGCTTCTTCCCGGACGTTAATGCTATGCAGCAGGAGGGGCAGGGTCATAGTCCTGATTTCTTCTTTTAGTAGAAAATAAATTTGGTTACTTTTTTAAAATAAATTTTTGTCTATTATTTTTATGAATATGCATATATTTATGAATATGGCGTGTGTGTGTCACAGGTGTATATGTGGAAGGTAGTAGTGTGTGTGTGTGTGTGACACAGATGCATGTGTGGAAGCTAGTTCTCTCTTTCCACCATAAATCCTGGTAAATCAAGCAGGTTAGAAGGCTTGTGTGCCAAGTACTTTTACCCAGCAGGCCGTGCTGCTTGTCCTGGTTATTTCCCTTGTTGTGTATTACCATTTATATATACGTATATATTCTTCTGGTGCTGGCCAGTGAACCCAGTGAATCCTGGCATCGATCCATCTATGTCCACAGCCTACCGCTTGCTTCACTCAGTGAAGAGAATATGTTCTGAGAAGATGTCCTTCGATGACTTTGTACTCCTGTGAGCCTCATGAAGTGTACTTAAATTAAGGTGTAAGATGCAGTGTTAGTAGGCAGTGTAATCTAGGGCCCACCATCCACAGCTGTGCAGTCCGCATTGTCAGGAACACTGTGCGACCTGGCTGTGTCAGGAAGTCTTTAAAAGTAAGTGCTTAGCATAATCATTATTTCTGATACTAGTAACACAAGAAACTTAAAGAGTTTTTTACATTTACAATAATACACAGAACTGTGCCACTGAGTAGAACATTTTCACACAGAGTATAAAATATGCCTGTGACATATGGTTGATATTAACAAAGATGTTCTTTTCAAAGGCAAACCATGTGTACATTGTTTTTCTATATCATTGTGCTGTTTCTACTGTTAGAAATAATATTAGATCCTAGTGTTCATCTAGTGTTTCTGCATGTCAAGCTTTCATTTAATCTTTTGTGAGTACATGCTGTGATTATCTCTATTTTCAGATGAAGCAACTGAAACACAGAGAGGTTAAGCAGCCTGCCCAAAGTTAAACAGCTATTAAGTGAGCAAGCTAGGACTTGAACAGTATCTCTGAACCCAAAGCCTAGGATTTGGAGCTACAAGATGTGGATTTGAATCTCAGTTCGTCACTGCTCACCTTCCGTTTACTTCTCTGTACGTGGGAATGGTGATAACCTCTACCTCACGGAGGTTTAAGGACATGATCTATTAAGTATGTGAAAGCAATTGGAAAGCAGAAGTGGCCTACGCAGTGATAGTTGCTGTGTGTGTAAATGCTCAGCTTGTATCCAGTTTTGTGCAGTCTTCCTTATATACCCTTTACACACACTTCGCACTATATAAATGTACTGGATTCAAATACATTTTATAGAGGGAGACTGTCAGCAACTTTGACCTATAATATCCTTTTGAATAAATATAAACACAATATTTGAAGGCTTTTTAAAAAATGTTTTAAGCTTTGTTTTGTTCCAGTCATATAGAGCTGTACATGAGCACACACATACATATTATGTTATTCTCATGTTACAGACGTTAGGTAGCAATTAACATTGTGTGGTTCATAGCATACTGTATGTATGTATGTGTGAATTCTTGGTGAAAATTGGAGTGCTAATGTTTGAATGGAAAATGTCCTAAGTTTAGTATAATCTAACTGAATTCAAATGATTTATCCAATAACTAAACAGTCAAACCTGATGTGTAAGAAGCACAAGCATTTAGGTGGGGGAATAGCAGAAGTATTGGGGTGTTTACAAGGGGAGGCTTGTTTTTACATTCTAATGCAAGGAATGAC
This sequence comes from Alexandromys fortis, assembly GCF_014885135.2. NCBI lineage: Eukaryota > Metazoa > Chordata > Mammalia > Rodentia > Cricetidae > Alexandromys > Alexandromys fortis. The sequence continues at coordinate 23,996,253 of NW_026067920.1, forward strand.
AAATTAGACAAAAATGTATAAGAGGGCTTCTTTCGCTTAATGCATATAAATGGATTATAATTATGATGCCAAATTTTAGAACTCTCATCTAGATATTTTGACAAATTGTCTCAAAAATTATCTTCACTTGCTCAACCTCTAAATGATGAGATTTCACATTAACTAATGCTGTGCTGTGAGGTGTTAAATAATTTAGCAAGGATGAAAATCAGCTTGTACTTTCCAGTGTATGTGTGTGTGTGTCTTTCTGTCTCTTTGCTGTTGGAGTTGGAACCCAAGGCTTCATGCCTGCTAAGCAGGTATTCTGACACTAAGCTACATCTCCATCCCAGTTTATATTTTATGTTTTAGTAAGTAGAATTGATTTTTTTTTAAATTAGTAGTTGAATGACCTTCCCAATAAAACTAAAAACCAGATTTGTGACTTTGTTGATTGAGCCTTTCTATTTAAGATTGAGGCTTTAGCTTCATTGATTGTGAAATTCTTTCAGAAAAATATTCACATATATAGTAGGCATTTGATTGGTGTGTGGATTAAGTGGATTAACAATAAATTCAGTCACCAGTGTTGCATTAAAGACAGAAATCAAAGTACTTCTCCTTGGTGTCATTTAAACCAAGAGGGAGCCCAGATTTGAATTCTCTCCTTCATTCTCCTTGTGTCTCTGTATCTCTGGTGTGTGAGTCTAATCTGTGCCCACCCAAAGGCTGTCTTGTAAATTTATCCCTATATCTATCTGTCTTTCCTTTTGTGTCTGTTCCTAACAAAGGGCTTTGTTTTCTTTTTATTTTATTTTATTTTATTTATTTTTTGTTTTTCAAGACAGGGATTCTCTGTGTAGCTTTGGTGCCTGTCCTGGAACTAGCTCTTATAGACCAGGCTGGCCTCAAACTTACAGAGATCTGCCTGCCTCTGCCTCCTGAGTCCTGGAATTAAAGGCCTGTGCTGACACCACCTGGCTCTTTTATTTTTTTTTTTAACACATTTTTAAATTTTATTTGTAATCATGAGTGTGTCTGTGTGAGTGTATGCCACCTGTGTGGGTGCCTATAGGGGCCAGAAGCTTGGGTCTCCTGGGGCTGGAATTACATGGTTGTGAGCCACTTGACATGGTCTTCTGGAAGAACACTACATGTTCTTAACCACTCAACTAAAGATGGATGCTAAAAAGAAATCCCACACAAGCTCAGAATTGAGTATAATAAAGGGTTTTTTATTTAGGAGTAGATTCACAGATCACAGTCCTCTGTATGAACAGGGAACAGGAACCAAATCTAGCAGCTGGAAGACAGAGTAAGCACACTTTACACTGTGACGTTTATAGTGTAAGAGGCCACACCCATGTGGGTTGGTAACTTAAAGGCTACTGGCTGTAGGAATTCCTACAGCACCTCCCCCTTTTGTTTAAATAAGAGAGTTCTAAACCTAGTACAAAACTATATACAATAAGAACAAATATCAAGTATAAAAATTAGAATTACAACCAGCATAAATAATATCAAGCAACAAACAAATGTTTCAGTAACTATCCTATTCTGAGGAGTCTTAGTCTTGTATTAGAAATAACTTGGCCAAGTCATGAGAGGAAAATAACTATGTTCAGTGATTTTCAGCCTCAACTGACCTGTCCTCATAGGTCATTATTCTTTGCCTGGTGAGCCTATCTGGATAGTTACTTTTTCTCTTTAGGCATCTAGATGTCCAGGGCCTTTTGACTTTTTGAAGATGAGTATTTTCCTGCAAAGACAAGAACAGAACCCTGTCTCAACCCTTATGAGGTTTCCTTACCACCTGTATGGATGGTTGTCACCTCCATGGTTGAGCTGCCATTTCTCTTTCTCAAGAGGTTTCTCTTTTTCAAGCTGAATCTTTATTAATTTTCATGGTATCCTATTTTATTTTCCTGTGGAAAAAGAGCCAAGCCCCTTCCCCAACCCAGCACATCTCCTGGTTTCTATTGTGAGGTACACATCCTTGAAATATACCAGCTGATTTAATTCAGAAATTTTTCTGTTATCCAATGTCTCTTTGATGTTTTCTTTCTCATAAGTGTTAAGAAAATTCAAGGTTAATAAAGCATTATGCAATCTATTTCTGGGGGGAATTTTCCATCCCTTTCTGTTTTTTTTAAACATATCCTTTATAGTTCAATTTGATCTTTCTATAACTGTCTAACCTGTAGGATTGTTTGGTATACCTGTAATATGCTTTATATTATAATAAACAAAAACTTGCTTTTTTAAAAGAGACATATGCTGGACCATTATCTGTCTTTATTTGTGCAGGTATACCCATGATGGCCATAACTTCTAATAAATGCATGATTACTGAATCAGCCTTTTCTGAGCTCAAAACAGTTGTCTATTGAAAACCTGAATCAGCGTCAGTGGTGTGGTGTACATATTTTAATTTTCTAAAATCTGCAAAGTAGATCACATCCATCTGCCAGATTTCATTCCTTTGAGTACCCTTTGGGTTAGTGCCTGCAGGTAGCGGTGTTTGGTTATAGAAAGAGCAAGTAGGGCATCTCTTTGTAATCTCCTTAGCTTGTTGCTCTGTAATAGGAAACTCTTTCTTTAAACCTTTGCTATTGACATAATTTTTTTTAAATGAAATCCTCAGGCCTTCAGCACATTTCCAATCAATAATCAATCAATTTCAGCTACACCTTGTGCTAGAGGACCTGGCAGACCCGTATGGGATTGGATGTGTGTTATGTATATGGGACAAAGCCTATTCCTATTATATCTTGATATAATGAATCTTATATATGAATAATGAAGTCAATTCTGTATTATCTGGTATAAATTCAGCAGTTTCAATATGCAAGACAACTCCTTCTTTGTTGCAAATCAGTAATTATATTGAGAGGTTCTTTAAAATCCATTGGTACCATGAGAATAGCAAATAATTCTGCCTTTTGGGAAGAATTACAAGAGCTTTGTTCCACATCACTTAAATCTTCTGATTTGTAACCTGCCTTTCCTGATTTATTTGCATCAGTGTAGAATGTACAGGCTCCAGTTATTGGTATGTCATGTACAATGCAGGGAAGGATCCAGTTAGTTATCTTTAAAAGGTTAATTCTATCACTTTTGGGACTGTTGCTATTAAATTTTTTTACTTGGATTATGTGGTAAAAAGATCCACTCTAAGATAATATCTTCCCTCTGAATTAAAATTCCTATAGGGGAAATTCTGGAAGGCAATATGATTAGAATGCAGTTAAGATTTGGATCCACCCCACCTGATCCACATGTGCCTCCTGTAATTTCTCTTCAACCACAGTCAATTTTTTTTTCAGCTTCAGCTGTTAATTCCCTGGGACTATTTAAGTCTTTGTCACCATCTAAGGTTTTGTTTAAATGAATTATTAAATCAGGTGTTACCCATCAGTGGGTCATAGACTGGAAATGTTTCCTAACAATCTTTGAAAGTCATTAAGAGTCTGCAATTATCTTTCCTAATTTGTGCTTTTTATGTTCTAATTTTCTGTAAACCTGTTTTATAACCTAAGTAATTGATAGATTCTTCTCTTTGTATTTTTTCCAGAAGCAATTTGTAATCCCCATTTAGGCAAAACTTTCTTTACTTTTTCAAACATTCTTTCTAAAGTATATACATTTGAATCAGATAGCAGAATGTCATCCAAGTAATGGTAAATTATGTATTTAGGAAATTGTTTGCATATTTCCAATTGTTTCCCTTCTCATTAGCTCTGGTAATTTCCTCAATCATATCACATTTTTTTCTTGTCCTAGTTGTTCCAAAGTTTTATTGAATACATATGTTTTTTTTTAAAAAAATCAGAAAATCCTCTCAGGAGAGTGGCAGGCCACTAAACCAGTGTGGTGATTTTTCATCCATATGTCAGACATTATGTTTGTTCTCTAGTGAGATAAGACTTCTCCAGCTTCTAGTGACAGATCAGTTCATCATTCTGAAACAGTCAGAAGCAAGAGGACAAGTGCACGCTTTACCACTGCATTTATAGTATAAGAGACCATGCCCAAGTGGGCTAGTATCCCAAAGGCGCACCTCCCCCTTTTGTTTAAATAGGAGAATTCCAAACCCAATACAAAACTGTGAACACTAGAAACAGATATCAAGTATAAAGTTAGAATTACAACCAGCATAAACAATATTAAGCAAGGAACATATTCTAATGTTTTAATAAACATTCTTTCCTAAGGAGTCTAAGTCTTATATTAGACATGGCTTGACTAGATCATGAGAGGACAGTAACTACAACTATCTAATCTTCTACACCATCAATCATATCATATTTTTACTACTGTCTTTTGTAAAGCCTGAATCTCCTGGCCTGTATATATTTCTAATGATTTCATAGAAGCACCTAGCCTCTCATCCTCATTCTGAACATGTGATTCCAAGGTATGAAGTTTTACCTTTAAGGATAACATCTCATCCTAGGACATTAGTTGGATAACATGCAGATTGCCTTCCAGGAGAGATACTCTATCTGCTAACCTATCATATCTTTTAACAGAGTCTGATTGTCAAATTCAACAGTATGAATTCTTTCAGATAATTTCTCAGTACCCTTTGACATAGATTGGATTTTGTTTTTCAAATTAATGTTATCCTTTTCAATAGTATTATTTTTTTCAGCTAACTCTTGATTTTTGATGGTATTAATCCTGTCAGCTAGCTGTTCATTATTAGTCTGTGAAGACGGTATCATTCCTAAAAGTGCCTCATTCTTGACTCTGTTATTAAACCATTTTCTTACGGATATAATATAAAAAAGAAAACTAAGTCCCAATATTCAATAAATGGATGTATCAGGAAAACCATATAAGCCTTGCAGAATACCATCCATAGTATAAGCAAAAAGGTTATTAAATTCCTGCCATTAAATAACTTTCAAGCTTATTGATTTATTTATTAATTAAATAGTTACCTTTCTTAGGAGATTTCGGTAAATTGTTGCAAGTGTAAATCTTTATTGGCCAGCAGGTTTCATGGTTTTAGCCGTGTGGCAAAGAAACGCGAAGGGTGGTGGCTTGAACAGTCCTGCACTGCTTTGGTTTCCTGTGTTGGTGCCTGGTTAAATACTGACAAGTATGCTTTGCTTGACAAATTAAGAGCAGTTGAATCAATTCCGTACACGGAGCAAGGAGCTCAGAGCTCATGAGCAGGTAGCAAAAACCAGAAGTTGCACAAGTCACCGCATGCACGGCAGGGAAGCAGCAGTGGAGAGGGAAGGCATGCATGAGCCTGGGAAATTTCCAAGTCACTGCATTTAGCTCTGCTGTGGTTGGGTTTTGCAAAAAAAACCCAAAAAAACAAAAACAAACCAGCTTAGTAGGTGAAATCAAGCCAGGTGGGCAGGGATGGGAGACCTTCTGGGCTGTGGACCTTTGGGGCCTTTTAGACCAGTCCACCTGGTAGGCGTTGGGATCCATGTGGATGCCAGATGAAGATGGATGCTAAAAAGAAATCTCAAACTATCTCAGTATTGAGTATCTCAAATTATTTAAGCTAAAATCCTAATCTTAAATAAATTTATTTAGGGGTAGACTCACAGATCACAGTCCTCTGTATGAACGGGGAACAGGAACAACATCTAACAGCTGGAAGAAAGGCATTTATAGTATAAGAGACCACGCCCAAGTGGGCTGGTATCTTAAAGGCTGCTGGCTGAAGGAGCTCCTACAGCACTCAGCCATCTCACTATTTCTTTTATTAAACAGCATAGAAATCATCACATGGAGAAGGATTGAGAATACTTTGCAGAAATATTTAGCAGTTTTACAAGGAGTTAGTTCCGACTCCAACTGACCCAGGTAGCAAACCCTATCAGGCAATAGCTGAATGCTTCTTTCAGTATTTATGGTGAATATTCATTTTATAAGGCTGCTTTTGGCCTATTTGCTGTTTCTAGCAAATGATTATCATAGTACACATGCAAACACATGTGCATTGCTCTTGGGCCAAGGGTATGGGAGAATACATAATTTAAGATCATAGTTATATGTTATCTTGGGTTATAATGGATTATGTGGGAAGGCCCAGGCAAGTAAGGTTGGTTGTTGCTCCCTTAAAGTTAGGTTAAACAGACAGGCCGAGCACATACCAGTACAGCAGTCTGAAGTGACTTCAAGGCGCGCTATGAACTTTGACTGAGGTCTGGGCTCTATCGCAGTGCAGCGCCACAGATTAATCTCTCAGATCTAGAGAGTCACTCCTGAATTGATATAAACCAGTGTTGTATGCGTCTGTGCTGTTATAATCCTCTCTACACCTTGCTTTGAGACAGTGCTTCACTATTTAGCCCTGGGTGCTTGAACTCACGAGGATCTGCTCCCTCTGCCTCTGAGTGCTCTAGTGGGACCAGAGGGCTGGGATCCAGGAAAGCAATTGTAAGGGGGCAGTACACGCCTTTAATCATGGTGCTCATCGGTAGGCAGATCCTGTGTGCAGCATCCATCCATGCATTACTGATGATCGAATTTATTATTAATGCATTTATTCCATATACTAGCCAAATGTTATATATGTGTATACTTTTCCAAAAAAAATTCACAAATTATTTAAGCTAAAACCCTAATCTTAAATAAAAAGGCTCCATCAACAAATGTACAAGTCTGGTTTGTAGTTATTTTGGGAAGGTCCTTCACTACTAATTAAAAACAAAAAGACACATTACTACACTTTGCTGACTTTTACACTTCATCTTAGGAATCTTCAAGCCGCTTTAAAATGTTTCTGCTTTTTCTTAACTTTTTAGGAGTTGTTAAATGATCTACAGAAATTTCTTGAAACTGAAAAAGATGAATTAATTTTGGAAGTTCCAAACCCACCATTGAAGAAAATTCGTCTACAAGAAGATGGGACAGATAATTTGAGTAGAAACGGACAAGAGGGGATCTCTGCCACGGAAGACGAAAGCATTGCTTCTGAGCCTTCAAACTCGAGTGTGTGCAATGTTTGCTTAGGAATTCTTCAAGAATTCTGTGAGAAAGAGTTTATTGCGAAGGTAAACCATCTCATTATAGGTGTTGTCAGAAACAGCGTAGCTTTAAATTTATTTATTATATATACAATATTCTGTCTGTGTGTATGCTTAAAGGCCAGAAGAGGGCACCAGACCCCATTACAGATGGTTGTGAGTCACCATATGGTTGCTGGGATTGAACTCAGGACCTTTGGAAGAGCAGGCAATACTCTTAACCACTGAGCCATCTCTCCAGCCCAACAGCGTAGCTTTAAAGCTAGGACTCTTAGACCAAAGGTCCTAAACAATACCATTCATTTGAACTTGGTCTGTATGCGTTAATCACTGGAATCTCGTCTTCATTAGAAAAGACCAACTATTCTGAAAGTATATCAACATATGGCAAACTTATAAGAACTGTCTGACACTCAACATGTCCTGAAACTGCCAGTTCTGTAGGGTGAGAACTAGGACATGCTTACTCTCATGATGTCTGTGAAGAGTGCTCCACCGAATGCGTCAGTTTTGTTGCTTTGCCTTTGTTTCGGGCAGCACTAGAGTTGTCCTGGCACATGCTGGGCCAGCGCAGTACCACTGAACCTCAGCCCCTGGCTGCCAAGTGAATGTTGGGGAGCTGTGCAGTATCATGTCCTGGGAGGAACTCTATGATTAGAGCCACATTTCCGCAAAGTCTTCGGAGTTTACATATTTGTGATGCTCTTCTAGGTGTGCCAAAAGGTTGAAGCCTCTGGGTTTGAATTCACCAGTGTGGTTTTATCGGTTTCCTTCCCACCACAGCTGTCTGTGAGAGAGGTAAGGTCATTTTGTAATCTCAGACCGTGTAGTAAATGTATGCTGGGAATTTCTAATTTTTAAAACAAAAATAAGCACAAATGGGAATGTAAGTTGGAAAGAGAGGCTCACACTTGGCACTTGGTGTGAAAGCTGAATGGTGAGGAGTTCGAGGCTGCTCTGGGCATGCCGTGTGTGTCATGTGTGCAGAACTAAGGCTGGGCATGCCGTGTGTGCAGAACTAAGGCTGGGCATGCCGTGTGTGCCGTGTGTGCGGAACTAAGGCTGGGTATGCCGTGCGTGCAGAACTAAGGCTGGGCATGCTGTGTGTGCCCTGCGTGCAGAACTAAGGCTGGGCATGCTGTGTGTGCCGTGTGTCAGAACTAAGGCTGGGCATGCTGTGTGTGCTGTGCATGCAGAACTAAGGCTGGGCATGCTGTGTGTGCCGTGTGTCAGAACTAAGGCTGCAGTGGAGCTGCATGATGGGACATGAGCAAGCATGGCCAGAAGTGCCTCAGATTTATTACACAGTTGAGTTTGAGCTAATTTTTGGTGTCAATCTTTTTTCTTGCAACCCCACCACATCCAGGTATGTGACGCCAGATGTGGTTGCCACCCACAGTCTAAGAAGTTAGGTCGATAAGAATCACATTTAGATTAAAGTACATAATTTGAGAAATTTTGAATTTGAAGTTTCTTCTTTTAGATAGTTGTCTTGGTTAAGGTTTCTGTTGCCGTGAAGAGACACTTATAAGAAAACCATTTAAATGGGGCTGGCTTACAGTTTTAGAGATTCAGTCCATTCTCGTCATGGAGGGACATGGTGGCGTGCAGGCAGACATGGTGCTGGAGGAGCTGAGAGTCCCACATCTTGATTCTTAGAAGTAGCTTGAGCACAGGAGACCTCAAAGCCCACCCCCACAGCGACAGGCTTCCTCCAGCAAGGACACACCTACTAATAGTGCCCCTCCCTATGGGGGCCATCTTCTTTCAAACAACCACAGTAGTGGTTTCTCAACTTTATAACAAGTATAAGATTTATTCATAACTAGGCATGGTGGCTTCTCTCTGTAATCCCAGTATTCAGGAGGCTGGGACAGAAGGGCTGTCAGGAATTTGAGCCCAATCTGGTAAATTCCAGAGATTTGTATGTATTTAGTCAAGTAAGGCCTAGGAATTTTCATTCTAAGCAAACTCACTGGTGCTATTGTTACAAAGACTATAGTTTGAAAAATTAATACTCTTACATTTCTTTTTACATTTTATTGTGTGTGTATGTACACGTGTAGAAGTCAGAGCGACTTGGAGTACATGATTCTGTTCTCTGTCATGTGGGTCTCAGGTACCGAACTCAACAGGTGCCTTTACCTTCTGAACCATCTTGCCAGCTCAAAATTAAGAATTAAAAAAAAATATGTTTCTGAGATGGGGTAGAGGGGGAAGAACTTGGGATACACATTTTGGCGAATTAGGTGTTTTGAGACAGGCTTTCTCAGTAGCTATGGAGCCTGTCCTGGAACTCGCTCTGTGGACCAGACTGGCTTTGAGCTTAGAGAAATCCGCCTGCCTCTGCCTCCTAAGTGCTGGGATTAAAGGTGTGCGTCACCACCCGGTGAATTGGGTGAATTTCAATATAAGAAAAACTGGCATAAACACCTGGGCCTAAAGATAAGTTATAAGTCTTTGGACATTTAGAGAAAGCAAAAATTCAGATTTTAATCCAAACCAAATTATTCTAACCAATAAAAGTAAGTTTAGAGAAAATTCCCTATAAAGAATTGGGAAGCCAGGTTTGGGGATTCCTGCCTGTGACACAGCACTTTGGGCAGCTGAGGCAGGACGGCTGCTGTGACAGCCTGGGAAAGCCTGTCTCAAGAAATCATCCTTTTAAAAGGTAAGGCTGAGAAACGAGGCGTATGTATGGCAGGGGATCATGATTTCATCTCAGGCTGCAGAGTAAGATCCTGAAGGTAAGCAGGAGCGGGGGAGGGGGGGCCTTTTTTCTTCTGAAAAACTTACGAAAGAGTGTTGTGAGTAACCTGATGAACTCCCTGTGTAACTGTTGCCCAAGTTGAACAGGCAAGTTTAATTTTGCAAAACTGAGATCAGTTACAAATAATACAACAAGAAACCCAACAATGACAGAGTCACTTGAATGCAAATATAAGAAGGACACTTTGATCTGTTAGGATAACAACCAGAAAAGCAGATCCTTCAGTGAATAAGGCTCACAAGAACTGCTGAGGGAGATTTGTGTAGGTTGGCTAGGACATGAGCAGACCTGTTTGGAATGCTGGTGCACTGCTCATAGTGATAGAGTCGACTTCTGAAAATCCTGCTTTGCTTCTGACTTTCTGTCAGGGAAAATGTAATCTTTCTCAAAAACAGAAAGCCGAGTTACCGTTTTCGGGAGAATGGCGGCTCCACGAAGTGAGGCTTTCCTAAGTGGGGCTGAGTGATCTGGCTCAGTAAATTACATTTTAACATAGATTTCAACAGCCTGCGGCTGCTTGTGATCCTCAGGGACGCTAAAGGCAGCACACTTTCCAAGTAATCGGGAACAAAGTGCCACTCAGCTTTTCCAAAGGTGAATAGTTCTGAACACTAGCCATTGGTGAGCTTGGCTGCAAACGTCCGTAAGATTCCAGCCCAGGAGCACTGCGGGTGTGAGTCGTAGGCACTGGGCACGAGGAAGAACAACACAGAAGTTTGCTGGAGCAAAGCGTATCTGCAGCATCTGGAGAGCTGGTGGAACATGGCTGCCACTGACCACTCCTTCTCGTGATACCTTCCTGAGAATGGCCGGAACAGGGCAGGGCCAGAACACAGTCGGCTGGCTTATGCTGGACTGTCTGCATCCGCAGGAGCTGGATGAGTGGCTGGTCCTAAGCTGGACAGTGCTCCTAACATGCCCCATGGTCAGCCACGTGAACTCCACTGAGGGAAGAGGATGAAAATAGTTGCTGGGTCTTGTCTTTCTGTCCTCCCAAGTTCTAGTCTCCTAAGGGAGACACAGAAGCCCTTTGATGACGCCTGTGCATGGGAACACAAACATCACCGGAGTGCAGGAAGTCCCCGTGTCACCAGGGCTCTTTCCCCCTCCCTATGGGCTCCAGGACACAGGCTTGAGAGTGCAGTAGACATGCCAGATGCTATAGTTAATTCACAAGAGCTTCTGAACAAGAACAGTCTAGAAAGATGAAATGATAATAAATATGGGTTCTTATACTTGAGTTTAAACAGTAGCCGCCACGTTCAAGGACCGACATCTCGGGAACGTCGGTTAGAACTGGTTAGAGACAGAGCTAGTTAGATGATACCGAGTGGGAGTGGGACACAGTGTGGATGATGTTGGATCTCAGCCCATCTGTGGTGAAACGGTGACAGTGGTCTTTGCTTAGTGCTCCTGTTGTTAGAATGTCACACTTGGATGGAGGTTTCAGCTTGAGAACAAGACAATAGAGACAGCCATATTAAGAAGGTAGACTCAGGATGGAAGTACTTCTCATCCCAAAGGACTTAGCCAGAGAGGATAAATTCTCCAACACAGATTAAACCAAGGACTGGTGACCACTTGGCCAGTATGTAGAAGGAAGCTCCTAAAGCCGTTTCAGCGCAAGCATCCTGTTAGTATTAAGGAAACCTATTTTAACACGGCTGCGTTACTTTGCTGGCGCGTCCACATCTCTTCAGTTCAGATAAAGAGGACAGACATTAACGGTTCCAGCTGGTGAACTTGGGGAACCAGGAAGTTTGCTGCGATTGCTTACTGGAGCATAAGTGACTCAGGCAGCGGTGTCACTGAAAAGGCCACAATGGGGACTCGTGAAAGCTGCATCGTGGGATCCCTATACAGCCTGTACCCAGCTGCTCCACCTAGGCGTCTCGTCTTCCTGAACTTGTTTGCTGTTTATCTATTATCTGGTGGGGACCCTCATGAGTTTTCTAACTTTAGTGAGCTTCCTGAGTGCTGTGAGTTTACTGTTTCCTTCAAAATATTTAGTGTGTGTGTGTAGCATATGTCGCAGTGTGTGTGTAGCATGTCACAGGTGTGTGTAGCATATGTCACAGGTATGTGTGTAGAACATATCACAGGTGTGTGTGAGTGTAGCATATGTGTGGGTAGTATATGTCACAGGTGTGTGTGTCACAAGTGTGCGTGTATATGTGTGTGTAGAATATGTCACAGGTGTGTGTGGCATATGTGTGTGTAGTATATGTCACAGGTGTCGTGTGTGTGTGTGTGTGTGTGTAGCATATGTGTGGGTAGCAGATGTCACACTGTGCCTGTGGAGGTAAGAGGACAGCTTGCAGGGATCTGTTCTTTCCTTAAACTGTTTGGAGGACTAGAGCTCAGATATGTTGTCAGGCTTGGTCACAAATACCTTTAGCTGCTGAGGCGTTTTGCCAGCCCTCCTGTCAGTTCCACGAGCCTCGGGTGTCACTGTCCCTTTTGTGACAGAATGTTTCAGTCTAGAGGAAATGGCTACATGACATTTCCCTTCTGCTGGCTTTCACACTCTGCTGCCACTTCCTCTGTGATGTTCCCCCTTGTACATGTGTGTTTCTTGTCCTGTTTCTGGCGGCGCCTTGGGTCGTTATGCTACAGCAGTAGACAGTTGTTCTCAGACTCTGACTAGTAAGTCGCTGCAGTGAGCATCTCCCAATGCAGAAGAGAAATGTCCTCCATTACTGAGGCAGAGACAGCAGCCATCTATGGTACAAACACAAATGTTTAGAAATCAGTTTGACATACATCCTATCTGTTTAACGCAAGTGTTTGTCCTGGGCCTGCAGCACCGTACAGGGCTCCTTCCTGTGGTGTGAGCCTTAATCTAGTCAGACTTTTGCTGCGGTTGTTGCCCTGAGTTCATGATTGGCTTCTGTAAAGCCACACTATAGCATTGAAACTGCTAATGGAAGATCACCCCAGACTAAACTGGGAAAAGTATTCCACTTAGTCTTGCCAATTCCTTGGGGTGGGTCTTTACCATCTGAGTCCAGCAGAGGGCGATATTGAACCACCAGTTTGGTTCATTTCCCATTGCTCACCATAGTGACCCAATTAAATGAGTTACACTGTCTCATAAATGTTATTCTGAACATATGAAACACCCTGCTTCTCAATGTGTGGTATGGGATGGTTGGAGTTTTGTTTCTCAAATAAAAATAGTCTGTTTCGTTTCTCCATGCTCTGCATTAAATGCCAATTCTGTAGCAGCAGGTTTTTCTTAAATTATCTTTCTAAAATTTTATAAATGAATATCTTTTAAAGTTGATTTTATTTAAATTTGTGGGCTCCTTACCAGTTTGGACCTCTTGATCTCATTTAGGATCTGAAGAAAAAAATGAATTCCTTTGTCCTAAGAATGCACGGCCATAGCTGGTATAATATAATTCTTGTAATCTCAGGAGGCCAGCAGGGCTGAGAATTCAGTGCTGTCTAGGGCTGTGCAGTGATGCCCTATATTAAAACAGACAAAGGTTCAGAGACACAGAATGCACATGCTCAGGTTTGCATGTATGTACAGAGCCTGGGATTTTTCTGAATTGATTCTTCAGTAAAATCTCCCCCTGCAAAGGTCCACAGTTACTCTAAAGGACAGTAGTTTTTTGATTGTGTTTAATTCATAGCTCTAACTGCAGATACAGAGAGCTGCTCATTTAGGATTGCATGCGCATGTAGCTCTGAGCTGGCTGTCTTCTGACTCAGCAGCTAGAGTTTCTCCTTTCTCTCCATTTTCCATGCTTTTCCAGCTTAGAATTTGTATGGCAGACACCCGTTCTAAACGTACGGCAGAGGTCCGCTTTTCCTGAGCTTTGCAGCCCTCTCTGAGCTTAGAAAGGCAGGTTACAGTTGGCTTCAGCATCGATGGCTCTGAGCTTAGAAAGGCAGGTTACAGTTGGCTTCAGCATCGATGGCTTTATTTTTGGTTCAGTTAGTTGGTTAGAACTTCCTTCTGTCTCTGCAAGGTCTGTGGTTCAGGGGTTTTAAGTTCATAGGCTTCAGCGTGTGTGTGTGTGTGTGTGTGTGTGTGTGTGTGTGTGTGTGTGTAGAGGCTTTACTGATGCTCACTTCCGCACACAGCTGTGAGTGCTCTCAGAAGCCAGAGGATGTCGGGTGTCTACTCCATCACTTCCTGCCCTAGTGCCTTGAGACAGGCCTCTCCCTGTGTGTGAGGCTAGGATGACAGCCTCCTGTGCCAACACCCCACAAGTCTGGGATTAAACATCCATATGTAGTCACAGGTGGCCTCTTAAATAAGTACAGGAGATTCGAACTCTTTCTCCTGCTTGAACATCAAGAGCTCTTGTCCACTGGGCCATCTTCTCCATCCCCAAGCTACTACTTTAAAAACCTTTATAGCACACAACTGTTTTCATGTGCCCATCCAAAGCCATCTTTCTATACAGTGTACCCCAAGAGCTTGCCCCGTAGGCACACCAGCACCTACAGTTATGCACTGTTAAGAGTCATAGAGAAACTAGTAGGGTGACTCAGTCAGTTAACACCTGTCCCTAAGCCCAAAGTCCTGAGTTCAGTCCCCTGGGGCTGTATGGTGGGAGGGAGAGAACACATTGTCCTCTGATCTCAACATGTACACCATGGCATGCACAAATGTTCATGTGTGTGCGTGCACACAAACACAAACGCAATAATAGTAAAAGACTCACGGAATCATAGGTCTTAATGAACCTTGCTAGTTAGCTAGAACAGGGCTCTGTAGCTTTTCATGGCACTTATTTTAAAAGATGTTAGTGATGTAATTTGTGATTTCTCACGGCCCTGGCCAGACTCTCTCCAGGTGCAAACTTGTTCATACCAGGTGAGAATGTCTGGAAGAGAGTCCGAGTTCCCCACCTTTCTGTCTAGCGTGATTGCCACCATTTCAAAGTTGTCACGATTAGTGTGTGTGTGTGTGTGTGTGTGTGCGCGCGCACGCGCATCTGCATGTGCTGCCCATGCCATGGAGGTCTGAGGACAACTCATAAAGTCAGTTTTCTCCCACCTTTGTGTGGGTCCCAGGATCCTTCTCACTTTGCCAGGCTTGCACAGCAAGCACCTTTATTACCTGCCAAGCCTGCTAGCCAAGGTTTTTTTTTTTTTTTTTTTTTTAGTTCGTATTGCATTTCTTTGCTTATTGTGTATGAATGTCCATAAGTATGTGTACAGGAGTATGCACCAAACCTGAGGTTGAGTTCTGGTCATCATGCTTGGAGGCAAGTGTCTGTGCCGGCTGAGCCGTCTCAGTGGCCCCATTCAAGTTTTGCCTATCTTTAAGGATAGTGACCGCTTGTCTAGCCATCCCATCTTCATTGGAAGAAGGAAAACCGAAGCTAATAGAGGTCATGTGACATCCTGTGTCAGGCTGATTGGAATCTGAATGTTTTTCCACTCCTTTAAAAATACCCTGTAGAGCCACATCTCTTCATCTTGCACATTCATGTGTATTTTACCATACCTAATCATCCTGGCTTCATGAGGATGGCCTTTTCTTAACTTTCCACATTGTCTTTATTGTTTAAGTATACAGAGTGGTAGGCTTCATTGTGGTGTTCTCATAATGTGTCATTATGTATGCTTTGTTCTGACTCCAGCAGTGGTCAAGTAAGACCGGCTCACCATGAAAACATAGTAAATATTGGATCCAGGAATGCAGTTGAAAGCATGCCCAAGAATATGTTTCAGATGCTTAAAGATATATATTTACTTTCTAGCTTTGTTTTTGTTCATGACCTGTCTCCAGCTAGTCTAGGTGAGGGAGAGCAAGAAGGAAGAGGTTGCTATGGTTTTCCTCTGTGTGGATGTGCAGGCTGCAGTAAGAATGTGAACAGATCCGGGGCTGTGGTGGCGCATGCCTTCAATCCCAGCACCAGGGAGGCAGAGGCAGGTGGATCTCTGTGAGTTCAAGGCCAGCCTGGTCTACAAGAGCTAGTTCCAGGACAGGCTCCAAAACTATACAGAGAAACCCTGTCTTGAAAAACAAAAAAGAAAAAAAAATAGACCATGAACAGCTCTTAAAAGTGTGACGTTTCCTGTTTTAATTTGCATGGTCCTGTGAATTATCACATAGCCTTTTTAGATCTGTGGGGAGAACTGGTAGTAAAACAATCAAAAGGAAAGCAGGATGAGCAAATCCCTTGGAGCCGGTTCTCCACTGAATGTACCAAGCTGCACATGGCCGCTGTCAACCGTGGGAATCCTTAGGAGATGTTCTTGGCACATTAATTTTTAGGACTGTGGCCTAGTGCACTGTTTCAAAAAAGGGAACTTCTAATTTAGGCTCTTCCCATTTCTGATTTGAGTTTTCATGTCACACAGAGAAGTCATGTCAACCATATTTAATAAATACTTTTATTTTGACTGATAAAATTGTTTTGCTTTACAATTAGTAATTCTAATGATTATGATTGCTTCTGAAAAGTCATGTTATCTAATAATGATAGTAAATTATATATGATTTATGATTAAATGAATTTATAAAGTGGTAGGTCACATATAAAACAGCTACATAAGCACTATGTTTTTTAAGAGCAGTGAGATAAAACTCCTTTCTTAACAAAGTAAGCCACCATGGTTTATTGAGTATTTGTGTAGGGCATTCTTATGATTCATCACAGCCCCTGAAGAAGGCTGCTTTTTTTTTTATTAAATTTATTTTTTGAAACAGTCTTCTTTCATTTTATGTATCTATCCCAGTTCCTACCCCCTCCCCTCCTCTTACTCCTCTCACACCCCAGCCCCCATCCACTCCTCAGAGAGGGTTCCCTAGAGGAGTCAACAAAGTCTGACACATCACTTTGAGGCACAACCGAGGCTCTCCCCCCATATCTAGGCTGAGCAAGGTATCCCTCCAAAGAGAATGGGCTCCAAACACCAGTTCAAGCACTAGGGGTAAATGCTGGTTCCAGTGCCCCACAGACTGCCCAAACCACACAGCTGTCACCCACATTCAGGGCCTAGTTTAGTCCTATGCGGGTTCCTCCGCTGTACCAGTCCAGAGTCAGTGAGCTCTCATGGCTCAGGTCAGCTGTTTCTGTGGGTGTCCCCATCATGGTCATGACCCTTTGCTCATATTATCACTCCTCCCTCTCTTGTACTGGTCTCCAGAAACTCGGCCCAGGGCTTAGCTGTGGATCTCTGTATCTGCTTCCATCAGTTGCTGGATGAAGGTTCTATGATGACAATTAACGTAGTCATCAATCTGACTACAGGGGAAGGCCAGTTCAGGCATCCTCTCCACTATTGCTTAGGGTCTTAGCTGGTGTCATCATTGTGGATTCCTGGGAATTTCCCTAGTGCCAGGTTTCTCACTAGCCCCATAATGGCTCCCTCTATCAAGATATCTCTTTCCTTGCTCTCCCTCTCTGTCCTTCCCCCATCTCAAGCATCCTGTTCCCTCATGTTCTCCTTCCTCTCCTTCGCCCCTCCCCTCCCCTTCTGCCCTCCCTTCTCCTTCCCCACTCCCAATTTTCTCAGGAATTTTGTCTAATTCCCCTTTCCGGGGGATCCATGTATGTCTCTCTTAGGGTTTTTCTTGTTACCTAACTTCTCTGGGGTCATGGACTATAGACTAGTTTTCTTTTGCTTTGTGTCTAATATCCACTTATGAGTGTGTACATACCACGTTTGTCTTTCTGGGTCTGTGTTACCTCACTCAGGATGGCTTTTTTTTGTTCCATTTGCATACAAATTTCAAGGTGTCATTGGTTTTACTGCTGAGCAGTACTCTGTTGTGTAAATGTACCACATTTTCTTTATCCATTCTTTGGTTGAGGGGTACCTAGGTTGCTTCCAGGTTCTGGCTTTTACAAATAATGCTATTATGAATACATTTGAGCAAATATCTTTGTGGTATGAATGTCCATCTTTTGAGTATGCGTTCAAGAGTGATATTACTGGGTCTTGAGGTAAACTGATTCCAAATTTTCTGAGAAACCGCCATACTGATTCCAGAGTGGCTGTACAAGTTTGCACTCCCACCAGCAATGCAGAAGTGTTCTCTTTACCCCACATCCTCTCCAGCATAAGCTGACATCAGTATTTTTGATCTTAGCCATTCTGACAGGTGTAAGATGGTATCTCACACTTGTTTTGATTTGTATTTCTCTGATGGCTAAGGATGTTGAGCATTTCCTTAAGTGTCTTTTGGGCATTTGCAGGTCTTCTGTTGAGAATTCTCAGTTAAGATCTATGCCCCATTTTTTATTGGATTATTTGTTATTTTGATGTCCAGTTTCTTGAGTTCTACACACACACACACACACACACACACACACACACACACACACATTTATATATATAAAATGATTTTCAAGACAGGGTTTCTCTGTAGTTTTTGGTGCCTATCCTGGAACTAGCTCTTGTAGACCAGGCCAGCCTCGAACTCATGGAGATCCACCTGCTTCTGCCTCCCGAGTGCTAGGATTAAAGACGTGCACCACCACCGCCCTGCATATCTTTATATATTTTGAAGACCAGTCCTTTGTCAGATGTGGGGTTGGTGAAGATCTTTTCCCATTCTATAGGCTGCCGTTTTGTCTTATTGACTGTGTCCTTTGCCTTACAGAAACTTCTTAGTTTCAGGAGGTTCCATTTATTAATTGTTTCTCTCAGTGTCTGTACTACTGGTGTTATATTTAGGAAGTGATCTCCTGTGCCCGAGTGTTCAAGGCCACTTCCCACTCTTTCTTCAGTGAGGTCCATTATGGTTTTTTTTTTTAATATTTATTTATTTTGTATACAATATTCTGTCTGTGTGTATGACTGCAGGCCAGAAGAGGGCACCAGACCTCATTACAGATGGTTGTGAGCCACCATGTAGTTGCTGGGAATTGAACTCAGGACCTTTGGAAGAGCAGGCAATGCTCTTAACCTCTGAGCCATCTCTCCAGCCCCTGTGGTTGGTTTTATATTGAGGTCATTGATCCATTTGAACTTGAGTTTTGTGCATGGGGATAGATAAGGTTCTATTTGCATTCTCTGCATGGATTTCAGAGTTTGAATTCAGGGACTGAGCTTACATGGCGTGTGCCTTTACCCACAGAGCCATTACACCAGCCTTAAATTTTTAAAAATTGCTAAATTGTTTGTTTTTATGTGTAAGTGCCTGAGTATATGTGTATATGTAGCATGTGTATATAGGAGCCTGCTGAGATAAGAAGAGAGTGTCAGAACTCCAGGAGCTGGAGTTACAGGTGGTTGTGAGCTGCCACGTGGGTACTGGGAATCGAACTCAGGTCCTGTGTAAGAGCATTAAAAGCTATTAACTCTGAGCCAGTACTATTAACTCTTTCCTGTACTCCCTAAAGGTTTTTGTTTAATTATTTTGATTTCCATCTTTATATCCTATTATACAAAGTTAATGATGACACATGAGCATCTCATCACAGTCATTCATCGGAATTTATTAAAATTTCCTATACCACACTCCTGTCATTAGACAGAATGGGGCAGCATTATCACCCTGTTTAAACTACCTGTATTTACACACATGTTTATGTACATATATACATGTGTATTTTAAATAAACACATAATTTCTTTGTAACATCCTTAGTGTTATCACTCTTTCCTCATATTTCTTCCGTATTGTCCTCCCTCTGCCCTCCCCTGTTAATTCCCCTGCCTCCCCCTTCCCCTAATAGCTGGTGATTCCCATTGTTATCCTTTGTTGATCGGTGTGATTAGGTTTGCCTAGACCAAGTGCCTTTTTTGAGCTGCACACCTCTTGGCAAGCACTACTAGCTTGAAACCAGCCCACTGCAAATACTGCTCCCTTCTCAAATTTATGACTAAATTCAAACACTCATCACATACTTGCTTAAAGTTTTATCTAAAACCAGAACATTCAGAAAAGATAAGGCCTCCCAAATTCTCCATTGTTATTTAATAACTTCAAAGGCCACTTAAAAGGCTAAGTGTATTGGTACATGTAATCCTGGCATTTGGTAACCCGAGGTTGCAACTCTTCTGCAAGTTTTATGTCAGCCTGGTCTACACAGCAAGTTACAGACCAGCCGGGGCTGCTCAGCAACCTACAGACCAGCCTGGGATACATAGCCACCCCTGTTAGACTGGACTGTTATCTCAGCTACTTAGGAAGCTGAGGCAGACAAATTATTAGTTCAAAGACAGAACCTGAGTAACTTAGTGAAAACCTGACTCACAATACAAAAAGAAAGGGACTGTAGCTCTGTGCTGGAGTGGTTGGCCTAGGAGATGCCAGGCCTAAATTCAATCTCTAGTATCACATGTATGTTATAAAAACAATGAGCATTTTATTTAACTTTTCTATTATACAAGGGGCCACATTTTCCTGAAGGTACTTTATTTGCCTTAGGTCATTTGCTGTGAAATAGGAAAGAGAGTTTGGACGCAGTTCCACTGTCTTAGAATCTTAGATTTCCCAGAGTGTTTTTCTGTCTCTCTCCTTCTGGTTCTGGTGCTGGGCCTCCTTAGGCGAGTGCCTGGAAAGCAGAGGGGTGAGGCACACTAAAGCTCAGTGGGCAGAGAAAGCTTCATGGTATCCATGAAAATTTGTTAGAGATTTGTAATATATTCCCTTAGTAAATTTAGAGAATGCAGAGATCAGTAGCTTGGCATGTATCCTAATTTTCTCATTATAATAACCAGACCCACTAATTTGGAGAGGCATCTTTTCTTAATAAAGAGCTTTTGCTGTGTAGGAGGATATGGTAGATTTCCTAATTTACAGATGGTCCATTCTATCATCGTGGCTCTCAGGTCGCTGGCAGTTGAGGATAAGGTTTGCAAAGAACTGGGCACTCGTTCTCTTGAATTGAAAGTAAATCTTGTAGATTATTTTAAAATAGTGGAACTAACATATAGTCTTTAAATGCATGTAATAAGTATATACATTGACATACTCGATTTATTCAAATTTTAGTTTAAAAAGATCATTGAGGATATCTTTTTGTGAACAGAGAAAAAAATTTGTACTTAACATTTTAATTATATGATCTCTAAAAATGTTTTGAGAACCTGCTGTTTGAGAGTCCTTTAAAGCTGTTTATTTCTTAATTTAGAGGCAGAGTTGATGTGTTCATCTAATTATTCTTTATCAGCAAAAAAACAGAGTTAGTTCCAGCACAGAGAGGACTGTTACACAGAGAAACCCTGTCTAAAAAAATCAACCAACCAACCAAACAAAAACCCCAAACCAACCAACCAAACAACCAACCAACCAAACAAACAAAAACGGGAAGTTAGATATTGGGGTAAGAAGGTGAAAGGTCAGAGAAGCAGTAGAGAAGCCACCAGTGACTTCCTCCTCTTTCCTCCATTTCTTCCTCCCCAAAGGGGCTGAGAACCTCTCTAAGCCCTGCCTAACTACTGGCTCAGGCCTCTAAACCCTCTGATTAATTTTGGTCACCTACTGGCTAACTCTGCTCTCTGGTTCAAAATAAACTTTGTCAGAACACAAACAAAATATCAGACAACATTTCCCCCTTTTTGTCTAAATAAAAAGGGAAAATTCTAACACTAATATAGTAAAAGCATATACAGACAATAATTACATTAGCAATGTCTATTCCAATTGTGTGGCTCATTTAATAAAAGCCTAGCGACAGATATTAGGGTTCCACCTAAAGATCAGAGAAGCAAAGCAGCCAAACCACTAGAGAGCTCTTACCTCTGTGAGATCTTCAGATGAAAAGAGAGCAAGTTCCTGCCTCATCCCACTTCATATTCCTCTCTGGTGTTGGGATTAAAAGTGTGCACCACCACTGCCCAGCCTCTATGGCTAACGAGTGTGGCGCTGGGATTAAAGGCATGTGCCACCATGCCTGGCCTGTATGGCTGACTAGTGTGGCTGTTTTGTGTTCTGATTTTCAGAAAGCTTTATTTATTAAAATACAAATGAACTATCACTACATTTCCCCCCTTTTTGCCTAAAATAATAAAAGGCTATAACTAATATAAGAAAAACTATATACAATAAGTATGATAACTATATACAATATATATAGGCAATGAATAAATCAACAATATCTGGTCCATTTGCATTTGATAAATTCAGAGACAATACTTCACTTATCTGTCCTGTCTTGGTGAGTCCAAAGTCTCATACCTAATTTACTTTCTATCAAAACTTGCCTTCTATATAAGGTAAACAAGGAAAACTATAACTATCTAGTCTTCAACTCCTTCAGAGACCCAAGAAGGAAATAATGTTAACCAAGTAAGCAGGAAGTGTAAGCAAGCAACTTTCAGAAATTGCTGGCTGCCTGGACAGTCATCCAAAGTTCCTCTGCAGTGCTGGGGCATCCATCTTCGGCCTACAGGCCTAGAATATCTGACAGACTTTTCTGTGAAACAGGATATTCTGAAGGGCTGTCCTACCTTGTCTTGACAATGTTTGGTGGTCATTATGTTTTGCGTCCTACTTGTCCAATTAGTACACCTTACTGTCAGCAGTCAAAGCAAGGGCATTTTTTTTGTTTGTTTTTTTTTTTTGTTTTCTTTGCTCAGTGGCTTACTTTTGTCATAAAGAAAGTAAATTCCATGTGGAGTTTCTTCCCTGCCCATCATCTTCTTTGAAGTAGATTGGTGCTGTCAGGAGCAGACATGTCTTATTATCAAAAAAAAAAAAAGAGAATAAAAGACCCTATGTTATTAAAACATCTTAAATGCCATATTCTGTAGATCTCTGAAATGTTTGAAGGTGACCTGCCTATATAAAATGTATCTTTGTTTAAGCTTGAAAACATGCATAATGTGACTACAAGTTTGATTATAATAGGTGGTTAACTACTAATCTGTATTTCCTTATTATCCTGAAGAGTTGGTAATAATTATTTTGAAGGACTAGAAATTTGCATTATATTATTAGAGTGGTATAGGTATAACACCCTGAACAGGATTATTAATATATGTAAAGTATCTTTGTTCTAACAAAATTAATCTCAAGGGCCGTGCGGTGGTGGCGCACGCCTTTAATCCCAGCACTCGGGGAGGCAGAGGCAGGTGGATCTCTGTGAGTTTGAGGCCAGCCTGGTCTACAGAGCTAGTGCCAGGACAGGCTCCAAAGCTACAGAGAAACCCTGTCTCGAAAAAACTTAAAAAAAAAATTAATCTCAAATTTGTGACAATATACAGAATTTGTATACAGTATACAAAAGTCCAATTCAATGTAAAATATTTGAAACTAGTTGCTTTTTAAAAGTAGATTCAATAATCTACACCTTATCATATCCTTTTTTTTTCTTTTTAGAGAAGATCCAATAATCTACCCTTGTATCCTATTATATCTATATTCCCCTTTTACTTTTCAAAACCAGAACCTTGACTCTAATTTCTTTTGTCTAGCTATTTTCCTATTACCTTGTAACCAATGCCCCTAAAAAATAAAAAAAATATCCATAACTCAATGAAAGACCAAAAATCACCTACCCCACCTCTTGGGAATGTGGGTGTTGTGTTCTTAAATCTACTTCCTGCTGCCTGGGGGTTGGGTAGCATCTTTCAAGGATCCTGAAAAGAAAAATTTGTCAAGTCCTAGGAGAGGTAGCTGTATCATTGATTGTTCACTCTGTGCATAAGGGGAATATGCAGGGCTTGTCTCAAGTCCTGACTAAAAGTAGTCTGTGAAGCTGGATCATCTTACTAGCCACCTCAAAATTGGTCTGAGCAGTGGCTAGTCCAAAGTCAATCTTGGGGGCATGTTTTGAGCTTAGTGTTTTTTATCACAATCTTGGAGGAATTGTTGTTGTGGGGTCCCCCTTTTAGAGTCTTCAAAGGTCATCATGGTTCACTAAAACCCGAAATCAGGTACAGGAAGCTAGAATGAAACATTTTTCTAGATTTAGTGCTCTATATGACCATTAATATCATTAAAAAGGGTAGTATATATGTATTAATGTTATAAAATTTATACCTTAAGAAAAATTGCTAAAGATTATGAGATTAGTGATGATAAAATAATCCTTAAATTTTTGTTTTTCTTCTGTCTCATATCAGGTGGCTCATCTGACATGAGACAGATTTTGGATTTCATTTTAATAAGCATGCTGGGTTTAGAGAAGGAGAGAGCCACACTCCAATTCCAAAGGCAGCTTTAATCTTTAATTGGACTTGGACTACAAAAACATTATTTGTATTATGTGTCTGTAGAGAATAGCAGGAACAAGCATTGGGGAAGATCTATGAAATTTTATCCTTTTAGAAATGTGATATACCAATAAGCCAATTAACTCTTTTCTTGGGTCATTTTTGTTTGGATGATCTGTTCTTTTTCTTCAGAGGTCTCATTTGTCCAGTGGTCTTCAGATTCCATAGCTGGATGTCTTCATTCTCCTGAAAAGACAAAAATAAAACCCTTTCCCAACCCTAACTTTCAGGAGATTTTCTTTTGACAAGATCAAATGAAAAGTATTTGTTAGTTTTATAGGTTAGTTTAAACAGCCATGCTGTTTGATGGACTATCATCTCTTATAATTAAGAGGTGTCTCTTGTTAAAATCAAATCTTTATCAATTTTGATGGTATCCTTAACTTTCCTTCTCCTGTGGAAACAAAAGTAAAATCCCTTTCCCCAATGTAACACATGCCCTGGCTTCCATTCTGAGGTCAGGACATCTTTAAATTATATCAGCTTATTTAATTCGGTGATTTTTTCTGTTATCCAATGTCTCAATGCAGTTGTTGTTCCTTTCTCATTAGCTTTTAGAAAATTCAAAGTTAATAAAGGATTATGCAATTTATTTCTGGGGGTCTTTATCATCCCTTTCTGTTTATTTAACATACCCTTTAGAGTTCAATTTGATCTTTCAATAACTGCCTGGTCTGTAGAATTGTGTGGTATACCTGTAATGTACTTTATACTATAATAAGTAAAAAATGTTTCGTTTTCTTAGAGACATATACTGGAACATTATCTGTCTTTATTTGTACAAGTATACTCATAATGGCCATAACTTCTAGCAATGTGTGATTACCAAATCAACCTTTCCTGAACTCAGAGCAGTTGAAAGCCACTTGAAAACATGAATAGGTATCAATGGTGTGGTGTACATATTTTAGTTTTCCAAATTCTACAAAATGGAACACATCCATCTGCCAGATTTCATTCCGTTTAGTACCCTTTGGGTTACTTTCTTCAGTGGTGTTTGGTCACACAAAGAACAAGTAGGACATTTCCTTATAATTTCCTTGGCTTGTTGCCACATGATGGAAAAGTTGGTTTTTAAATCTTTGCCATTGATGTGATTTTTTTAAATGAAATTCTGAGACCTTTAGCATATTTCCAATCAATAATTGGTCGACTTCTGCTTTACTTTTTGCTAGAAGACCTGACAGATCCATATTGGATCAGATGTGTGTTTGTTACTATGTGGGATGATTCCTATTCCTGATTATATCTTATAATTGAATAAATAATAAAGTCAGTTCTGTATCGACTAATATAAATCCAGCAGTTTCAATATGCAAAAACAACTTTCTGCATATTGGAATTGCTAACTACGTTGAGAGGTCTTTAAAATCTCTTAGTACCATGAGAATAGCATATAATTCTGACTTTTGGACAGAATCATAAGGATTTTGATCCACTTTACTTAAATTTTCTGATTTGTAACCTGCCTTTCCTGATTTGCATCAATATAGAATATAGGGGCTCCAGTTATTGGTATGTCCCATGCAATGCAAATTTGTTCTTTTTATAAGCTGAATTCTCTTGCTTTTGGAATAGTTATTGTTAATCTCTCACAAAAAAAAATTACTACAAGCTTGTTGCCAGGGTTCACTTTCTTCCCATAAT
Source organism: Alexandromys fortis (assembly GCF_014885135.2). NCBI lineage: Eukaryota > Metazoa > Chordata > Mammalia > Rodentia > Cricetidae > Alexandromys > Alexandromys fortis. The sequence goes on from NW_026067920.1 coordinate 24,021,788, forward strand.
TTGTCAATTTCATCATTATTAAAAGGTACTGCACTTTATGCTGGGTCTATTCCTGCTAATTGACAAAATCTCAACTTTCCTTTTAGCATGAACTCAGAGACCTTTTCCATATAATTTTTAAATTTTGATTTCAGTTTATGTGGTAAAAAAGACCCATTCTAAGATAGTATCTTCCCTCCACATTAAAATTTCTGTAGGGGAATGTTTAGAAGATAATATGACCAGAATGCAGTTAAGATTCAGGTCCACACGGTCCACATGTGCCTTCCGTAGTTTCTCTTCAATCAAAGTCGATTCTCACTGAGCTGCAGCTGATAATTCCCTGGGACTGTTTAAGTCCTTGTCACCATCTAAGGTTTTATTTAAATTAATCAGGTCATCAGGACCTAGCACAGTAGTATGCTGTAGATAAGAAATGTCTTCTAGCAATCCTTGTAAATCCTTGAGAGTCTGCACTCAATCTCTCCTAATTTGTACCTTTTGGTATCTGATTTTTTGTAAACCTGTTTTATAGCCTAAATAATTAATAGAATCTCCTCTACAAGAGTTAGTTTCAGAACAGGCTTCAAAGCTGCAGACAAACCCTGTCTTGGAAAACAAACAAACAAGAAAACAAGAAAGAATCTCTCCTTTTTAATTTTTTTCAGAAGCAATTTGTAATATCCAACAATGTAAAATTTTCTTTAATTCTTCAAACATTCTTTCCAAATATCTACATTTGAATCAGATAATAAAATGTCATTTATGTAATGATAAATTATATTTCCAATGACTGACTTATAAAATATTGGCCCAGGGTGGGGTTATTTAACATTCCCTGTGGGAGAATCTTCCATTGATATCTCTTAGCAGACTGAGAATTATTATAAATAGGCACTATGAAGGCAAATTTTCTCTGTCCTTTTCTTGTAAAGGTATAGTGAAGAAACAATCTTTTAAATCAATATCTATAAGAGGCCATTCTTTAGGTAATAAAGAAGGCTAAAGAACTCCAGACTGTAGAGAGCCCATTGACTGAATCACCTTATTAATAGCTCTTAGATCTGTCACCATTCTCCATTTTCCAGATTTCTTTTTAACAACAAATACAGGAGAATTCTAAGAGCTGGTTGATTCTTCAATATGCTGAGCATCTGGTTGCTCCTGTACTAGCTGTTCTAAAGTCTGCAGTTTCTCTGTTGTTAAAGGCCATTGCTGAACTCATATAGGTTTGTCTCTCAACCATTTTAAAGGTAGGGCTGTTGGTGCCTTCAAAAGGTCAGCAGCTGCTGTGCCCTGTTCTTGCACAACCTGAATGATCAGTGACTGTCCTTTATAATATCTTGTAATATTTTCCCCAGAAACATACATTAATTTATGGTTTGTTTCTAAGATTGGGGGAATGTTAATCTGAGTATTCCATTGCTTTAACAAATCATGTCCCCACAAATTCATTTCTATGTTAGCCACATAGGATTTTAATATTCCTCTCTGTCCTCTGACCCTATACATTTGACCCATCTCGTGCCCTCCTTTATCCGAGATAGAGTTCTGATCCCTAAGAACTGAACATTTACATCCTTAAGAGCTGAAGAGGCCAATTTGGATGCCAAGATTCTGATGAAATTATTGTTTTATTGGAATCTTTGTCTGCCAGATCTTCAATGATGTCATTTATTTGTATATTTAATTTTGGTCTTTGTTCATTTACAGAAGTTTGCCAAAATTCTTGCTTTATGGTTCTCCTGAATTTTTTGTTCTCTCCCACAGCTGTTCTGTTACCCAGAGCAGTATCTTTTTGTACAGTTGGCGTGAGGCTCTTTAGTTGCTCTGGGAAGGAGTTTCCTCTACAATGACAGAAAATGACTGAACTGGATTTGGCTTAGGGCACCATGAGAAGCCTCTTGGAGTTTCCCGTTGGCAAAGGATTACCTTGAATATTCCTTGTTGACGAGTATTCCTTAGCCTGATGCCTGCCTTTGACACACTTTCTGCATAATCCAGAAGGGAGGGGCATTCTGAATGGATTATTCTTAGAAAAAACATTGTTTTAAGGACCGCCCTGTCTACAGTCCCATTTAAATTGACCTTGTTTGGCACAATTATAACATTTGACCTTTCAATTTTTTTCCTCAAACCTCTGGAAATCACCTTTCCTATCTATGCATCATCATGGTCATGAAATTTAATATTAATTGTATCTCAAATCCATTCCTCCAAAGATGCTGGCCTTTCCTTTAATGATCTCATTATCCTTTTGCATAGAACACTGGCCTTTTCAAAAGCCAGATATTTAATTATTATTTGTCTAATTTCTGAATTCTATTTACTGCTGAAGTCAATCTTTTTAAGAAATCCATAAAGACTTCCTTTGGGCCCTGTATATCTTAGTAAATGACTCAGTTTTCTTTCCTATTTCTCCAATTCTGTCCCAAGCATTCAAAGCTGCTGCATGGCATTAATCCAGGGTGTGGTCATCATATACAGCCTGTCTTTCTATAGTAGCATAACCTCCTTCTTCAAGTGCTTCATTTTGGGCGATTTCCCTACCTCTAGCTTTACTCTGTTGTTCAATAGTGTTAGCCTCTTCTCTGAGCCAGGTACTCCATTGTAATTATGTATCAGTTTCTAAAAGATGAATGCATGCCTCATGAGACTATTTATTGCTTCTTTGAGTCTCTTTAAATCTAACATTGACACAGGAGTCCAGTTAGCTATAACAGAGCCTCTGCCATTTGCCTATTCCTGTAAGGTTTCTGGATATATTAAGGTTGGTTGTCTGAAAACCTTAGACTTTTTGCTGGATACTCTCCCACTAATCAAGAAAATGCCCTACAGCTGGATCTTTTAAAATTTGTTTTGTTTTCCTTTTCTGATTTTTTTGAGACAAGGTTTCTCTGTATAATAGCCTTAACTGTTCTAGAACTTACTATATAGACCACATTGGCCTAGAAGTCACAGAGATCCATCTACCTTTGCCTCCTGAGTGCTGGGATTAAAGGTGTCGGCCCCCACCGCCTGGCTCCTACAGCTGTATTTTAGGAGGCATTTTTCTCAGTTGAGGTTCCCTTCTTTTAGATGACTCTTCCTTGTGTCAAGCTGGCATAAAACTAAGCAAGACAATGTAACTTTTTGGCAGGTGCACGTCGTCACCTTCTGTATGTCTTTCTGTCTTTACTAGAACACCCTGCTGTACATTATTTGCACTTGCATATGCAAATGCAGCCATCTTTACTTTTCCCTACTGTGTGTCCGTGCATGCTCATGAGCTGAGCTGCAGCTGGAAGTTGTGGCCTACTTTGTTTGGTTCCTTCATTGTGCCTGGTTTTGTCTGTAGTAAGGAGGCAGCTTGTTTGGTTCCCAGCCTGGCTCACTTAGACCTGAAATAATTACACAGAAACTATATTATTTAAAACAATGCTTGGCCTATTTGCTCTAACTTATTATCAGCTAGCTCTTACATTTAAATTTAACCCATTTCCATTAATCTGTGTGTTGCCATGTGGCAGTGGCTTACCAGCAAAGTTTCGGCATATCTGACTCTGGTGGTGGCTCCATGGCGTCTCTCTGATTCCACCTCTTTTCTCCCTGCATTCTGTTTAGTTTTCCTCACTACCTAAGTTCTGCCTTGCTATAGGTTCAAAGCAGTTTCTCTATTCATTAATGGTAATCACAGTACACAGAAGGGACTCCCACATCATTTGTCCACAGGCCATGTTTGCTGAGGTGCTTTAGATGAGCTAGTGTTGATATGAAAGTAGTATATATTAACTTTCCCATGAACCCTCCCCCCTGCCTTGCTCTCTCTCTAATCAGTAGCCTCTTTTCCTATTGTTAACTGTATGTATAATGTGATATATATGCAAATGGTTTTAGGGTCGACCACTTGGTATTAGATAACCAATTGGGAGACTTCCCTGGGGAAGAGAATTTTCTCTTGCTCTCAATATTCCTTGGTGTATATTTCTGTAGTTCTCTGTCTAGGGTTGCGGCCCCATGAGATTTCTCCTTCTGTGCTATTAGCATGTCTGTTGGTGCCATCCTTGCTCATGTCTTTTGATGATAGACCTGTGGGAGAGGCATAGAATCCTCTAGCCCTCGGCTGGAAGAGCTGGGGCCTTATCCAGGGAAGTTGCTGTCTGTCACAGGCCATCCTTGTCCTGTGCTGGTTGTGGGAGATTTCCTGAAACAGTGCTGTATTTGAGGCAGGAACTCAGAGGCTTCCTAGGACAAAGGTTTGGTCACTGAGTCTTGGAAGGGTGCTAGTATCCCAGCACCACGTTCAGAGGTAAAATATGTTTGCACGCCCCAGCCACACCTGTTGGTAGATGTTCCCTGCTTCACCAATGCTGTTGACTCTGGAGTTCCCTGAGTTCAGCTGCTGAGCTCCCCCCCCCCCCCCAACGGTCTTCCTCGCAATAAACAAATCTTGCAGAACTCAGCAAACAGCAGTTTGGAAGGCACAGCAGAAGGCCTTAAAACTCACAGTGTAAAAACAGCCATTGTGGGAACTGGGTTAATAGACCTGTAACCTAATTTGGCCCTGAGGATTTATTCTGTCTGTGCTGATCTGCCCTTGCTTTGTCCTAAAAAGACAGTCTTTAGCCTTTTAACACTTTGTTTTTATTGCCAACATATTGGGGAACCCAAGGTAATGAAAGTGTTAATGTCTTGTTTCACTTTCTTTTTTTAAAGAAATTTTTGTCAGAAAAATAAGTCGTCCTCCCCATCCCCCTCTCCCCCTGCCGCGGGAGTTGGGCAGGGTACTGAACCAGAGATTGTCCTCTGCAGTGCCTCTCACTGAACCTGGATGGAGCTCACTGCTTTAGCCCCAGGGAACCTCTGTCTCTGCTCCCAATGCTAGGATTCTGTGCGCACGCAGCCGTGTCTACCTTCTTATGTAGGTGCAGGAATCCAAACTCAGGGCCTCATGTGGCAAGCTTGTCGTGATTTAGCTGTCACTACATCCCCCATGGTTTTTTTTTGGGGGGGGGTGGAGCTGGGGAATGAGGCAGGGTCACTCTTTGTAGCCTTGGGTGGCCTGAACTCACAGAGATGCGCTAGCCTCGGCTTCCCAAGAGCTGGGCTAGGTGTCGCCCCTGCGCTGGTGGGTTCTCACTGTGGCTGGCAAATGCTGTTCACCAGAGGCAGCTCCTAGGCCCACTCTGTTTCAGCTGTTTCATCATAGGTCTGAGGTCAGAGGCACTGGGAGAGAAGAGTCTAGGACTGAGACGAGGGTGGGAGAGGAGGCCAGGAGACAGGGCCCGGTGGGTGGGGCCAAAGAGTGCTTCCAGGATGTGGGAAGCTAGCCCTGAGGGGACAGATAAACAAGGTTGTACCAGGCTTTGGGGTGGGTGGAGTGGACGAGGAAGAAATCTTGGGTGGGGAGAAGGAGGAAAAGTTTTTCTTATTAAAATGTCTGTAACTGGCCATTTTGGGGGCAAGGAAATCTCTCTCTCTCTCTTTCTCTCTCTCTGTGTGTGTGTGTGTGTGTGTGTTGGGAAAATAACTGATCAAGAAAAGAGGGTTTTGTTGTTGTTGTTGTTTTGTTTTGTTTTTGTTTTTCGAGACAGGGTTTCTCTGTAGCTTTGGAGCCTGTCCTGGAACTAGCTCTGTAGACCAGGCTGGCCGAAAGAGGTCTTTTTAATGCTTCCAGCTGCCCACACGGCTGTTACCATTCCCCACTGGGATGAGTATGTTGTAAGGACGCAGAAGAGCTGTGTGCGATTCAGAAGGCTTTATGGGCTCAATGGCACTGGTAGTATTTAGAAATTCCCAGATGTCTGCCAGCGTGGGAGTCCTGCTATTCTGTGCCTTCCTTACCTCTTCAGTTTTTTTTTTCCAATTTTTTTTTAAATGTGTGTGAGTGTTTTGCGTGTGCGGGTGTCTGTGTGTCTGTGTGTGTGTATCTGTGTGTGTGTGTCTGTGTGTATCTGTGTGTGTGTGTCTGTGTATCTGTGTCTGTGTGTGTGTGTCTGTGTGTGTGTATCTGTGTCTGTGTGTGCACGCACCACGAACATGCAGTGCCCTCACCAGCCAGACGAGGACATTGAACCCCTGGAACTGGAGTTACAGAAGGTTGTGAGCTGCCATGTGGGTGATGGGAGCTGACCCAGGGTCCTCTGGAAGAGCAGCAAGTGCAGCTCATTCCTCTTAAAGTCAGCTCTTGGGCTTCATCCTCGGCAGCTGTACTGTAACACATCTCTAACTTGAATCATTGATTTATTCCCAGCTGCCCTCATTTTGCTCAGTTCCCATCGTCCTCTTTGGTCCTCAGTCACAGTGGCATTCCTGGGACAGATGATTGTGCCAGTCTGTTGCATGGGATTCTTTGAAGTTTGCCTTACTGTGAAATCTTCCTGTGTCCTCGTATGGGAACGGTGGTCCTGTGAGCTAAGCTCCTGCGGCTTCCTTTGCTTCCCAGCACACAGCCGCAGCAATGGTGGAGTTTCCAGAGCCTCACCGGCACCCGTCTGGCCTTGCACCCTGGAATGCACCCTTTGGAGGACACGTCCCCTTTGATTGCCCAAGTGATCAGGGCAGGACAGAGGGGCCCGCCCCTCACATACCAGTTATGTTATTGATTACCAGTGCTGCTGTGCGTGATGCCGCTTTACTCCTCTTCCTCTTCTGCTTTATGGGTGTGCTCATGGACAGACTTTTCTCTCTGCATGTCAGTGAGATACCTACAATAAAATGGGAACCCTTCTGCCCGTGGTTAAGATGCCAAGGACCCAGCCGACAAGCTAACTTGCCAGTGACTTGCGGTACTCAGAGCTACAGTGCTGCCTTTTGTACGAGTGCCTGTTTTCTCCAGCAGGAATACAGATCCAGGTGGCCACAGAATGAAAACGTAGCCTGGGCATGCTCTCTTCATTTGTCTGGGATGTATGACTGTTTTAGGATATTTTTTGTTTATTTTTTGACAATATCATACCTGTATGCAGTGTATCTTGATCATATCCAAGCCAGACCTCCCCTCCTACTCCCCCAGGCCCCTGGAACTTAGGATTTTTTTTGTGTGTGTGTGCTGAATTTCCCAATGCGTGATAGATGTTTTGGTACAAATAATTCTTTACCTTCTTATACTACCACTAAAGAAGCGTGATCGTGTGGAAATGGTTATATCATGACTTGGTGAGTTACGGAAGACTCCCTTGAGTACCTGCTGTACATTTCTGTGAGATGCTGTGTGTGTGTACATGTGTCAGGTCGTATGTTATAGTTTCAGTGTGTAGGTTCATATCCTGATGTGACACTCGAAACATTCTGACATTTCCAATCTCATTTTTCATAATTACTTGTCTTACGGCTGTGACAAGATAACAGACAGAAGCAATTTAAGGGAGGAGGCAGTTATTTTGGCCCAGGGTCCCAGGAGCTACCTGGCCAGGAAGACAGGGAAGCAGGCCCAGCAGGTGGTCATGCGGCTTGGGGGTGGGGGTAAGCCTTCCATCCACCAGTGCTCAGCTGCCTTCTGCTTTATGTTGTCTGGATCCCAGACTGTGGAGTCCTAATAGAGAACACAACACCTCAGCAAGCAGCTAGCCAACATCTCTATTTAGGGTTTGCCTCGCTAAAACTCAGAGAAAGTTAAACTGCGTCAAGGATTAAAGTATGTGGTTCCTGAATCTTCAGGAAGTGACATCCTGCCTCTGGTATCAAATCTGATAAATCATTAAGACTTGATAGCTTTAATGATTCTGTTGGGGCAGAGGAATTTAATTGCTTGCTTTAGAGAATGGATCTTTTTTTTTTTTTCTAACTGACTAAAGAATAGAGCATTTATTGAAGTTACCTTGGTGATCTGAAAGGGAGAGGTGAGCTTCTTTTTCCTAGGCAGAAACGGGTCCAGGGTATCATTAGCATGTGGTAAAAACTGAATAATTGAGCAAGACTGACTTCTTTGGGATTCCGCCTTTTATCTCCTCTGTGTGATTTGTTTTCTCCAACCTGCAGCGTGCTTGAACGGGGAGCCTGCAAAGAGGGAGGAAGAAAAACTGTTAGCAAGTCTCAGGTTCTGAGGACTTTTGATTTAATTTTATATTACACATGGTTATCAGGTTTCCCTTGGCAACCTCCAGTTTTCTGCTATTTTATAGTCATAGTAAGATAAGTTACTTTGTACGCCAGTGACATCACCTGGAAATAACCTAAAAGAGACAGCGAGGTCACTAAAAAGTACAGAGGAGCTGGGCATGGTGGCGCACACCTTCAATCCCAGCTCTCAGGAGGCAGAAGTTGGCAGGTGTCTTGAGTTTTAGGCTAGCCTGGTCTACATGGTGAGGTCCAGACCGGCTAGGACTGCACAGTGGGAACCTGTCTCAGAACAACAAAGTGCAGAGAGAGCTGAAGCTGTGTCAGAAAGTTTCCACAGCTCGGATTTACCAACGAGAGGGAGATTTCAGAGTTACTATAGCAGTCTGGGGATGTGAAGAAATGGATCAAAGCCTACAGACTTTTAAGGGGGACATCTGAATTGTATTATCTCTAAAGTGTAGGTACGATTTCAAGTTACCAACAGTTGCTCCTTGGTGGTCTAGTTAGAACATGGTCCTCTCCGTGTAATAGCTACTACTTGTTAATTGTTTATTGTTTATGTTTATAGGAGCCCTACTTGATTGAATATATATGATTTCATAAATTCTCAAAATAGATCTGCAGGGCAGATATTAATATTCCCTATATCGGGGACCTCTGAGTGCCAGCTTTAGTGTCCCCTCAGGGTCCAGAAGACTCGCAGCAAGCTCAGGACTGAGATCTGGGGATGAAATGAACTCTTCACTACATACTTTTCTGCATCTGTTTCTTTATTCTTCTGCTGTTCTCTTAGTCTGTAAAGTTTCCAGTTTATACACACACAAGCGAAGGCAAATCTCTGAGCTTGGAGGTCCCAAATGTGGTCTGTATGAAAGACTCCTTTCCTGACTGCATGTCCTGCCAAATGGAAGATGGTTGCAGGGAGCTGGCTCTAATGTATCTGAGGGAAGGAAGTGGAGATTAGACTGTGGGAGCCGAGGTTATTGACTGTGTGACTAAATTTCCCAGTGGAGGTCCCACAGAGAGGGGGATGACCTGGTATACCAGTACATGGGAAAGAGTCATGCCCACTTGTCTATACTCTGCTGGACCTTGCACAAGGGAGAGTGCTTCAGGCGTCACAAGCCATCCACTATGAGAATCAGTCGATCCGCAAAAGGTGGCGGGCCCAGCGCCTCGCCAACTGGGTTTGCCTCCATTAGAACACATTTGTTGGTGGGTCAGCCTTCTGTGTGAACAGCAGAAACCTCACTGTATGATTCCTGTGGCCCACAGCATCTCTATAGGAAATAAGATTATTGATCTCTTGTAGCCTAAAGAAGGGTAGGACGGCGCTATTATCTAGGACTTCTCAGCTTTGGGAAATCATTATTATTTCTATAATCTTGAAGTCCTGTCAGTCTCGATAGCATTGGTTTTGAACAGGTCGCTAAGCAATGCCTATTTGGTAACCCTTGGCCATCCTGCAGTTTAAACTGCAAGGCTCTTAGTTCGTTCCCTCTGTTCAGCTGTTAGATCCGTGCCGTTCACTGTGGGAAAGGGTTGAATACATGGACGAAATGAAGGAGTCTTATTGTGCGGAGGGGGGTACTAGAGGGGGAGCAAATTCAGCAACCCACCAGGCGTGCCGAGCATGTCTTCTTAGCTAGGGAGTACCTGGTGGGCCTTGGCTTAAGTTGGGATATGCAGTGTTTCTGTGTGGTCCTGAGGTTAGCAGCCTCTAGTGTCCTGCGAGGAAGGACAGGCTCTGCATATATTGTCACAGCATAACTGCTTGAGGAGGAAAGGAATTGTAAGGATGGCCATTTTGTGGCATGTGAGAGCAGAGACTGTGAGTGTTTTATTGATCCACGTGTGTTCTTGTCATGTTCACAAAATGTCAAATGCTGTGGCGGACAGAGCGTCCCTTGTTCATAAGCCGCAGTGCCGTGGAACCCGAGAGGTCCTTGTGCCGCACACTCCAGTGCGAAGCATTCTGCATTGTTGTCATTGACCCCTCATTTCAGGAATGTAGCTCCATTTTAGGAAGTTTGCAATTAAACAAGAATTTTGAAAAAGTTTTTGCTAAGTGTTTACCTACATGTATGTATATGCATACCTGTTGCCTACAGAGGTCAGAAGAGGGCTCTGGATCCCTTGAACTAGAGAGAGTGGTTGTGAGCCACTGTGTGGGTGCTGGGAACCAGACTCGGGTCCTCTGCGAGAGCAGCCCATGTTCACAATCCCTGAGCTTTCTCTTCAGCCTCCAACTCTTGGCAGGTTTTAATTATTCTTTCCCAGAATGTTTTACCTAACGTAGAACTAAGTGACTAAGTGCATGAGAAGGTAAAAGAACCATCAGTCCACAATAGATTCTATAATTACTACCACTGTACTGTATTTGTGTTAGGGTATATCTACTCTTTCAGAACCATCAGCCCACAATAGATTCTATAATTACTACCACTGTACTGTATTTGTGTTAGGGTATATCTACTCTTTCAGTTACCCATTCTCTGATCTGTTTAGCTTTCATTGTATTTCAGAGAGTCCAGGTAAATGCGCTACATTTAACTCCTGGTTATATAAACATGAACATGATGAGCCAGATAGAGTTATTAAAAAATAAAACCCACACCGTTCAGATCTATGTTTTAGAAGCTACATGTGTACTCAAGTCACTTTGGGCTGTTTGGTTTTGAGACAGAGTCTTAGGTAGCTGAGGGTGGCCTCAGACTTGTTATATAGCCAGGGCTGGCCTTGAACTCCTAATCTTCCTGCCTCTACCTCCCATTTGCTGGGGTTGTTGGTGTGTATCACAAGACTTTGAATTCCTAGACCACAGCACGTCAGCATTACAAACTGAAATCTTACCCTCTTTCTGTTTAAAAGAGCCTGAGGTCAACACATTCAATATCGACTCTTTCTAATAAGAGGAGTTTGATTAACAAATTATTTAAGCACTTTGATGATGATGTTGAAACTTCGCTTTACTAAATACTTTTCCTTTTCTCTTCTTTCTGGGTGTTACTGAATTGCCTCCAGCATGCTGCATGGTTGCTGGTCAAACAGGAAATGGGGTAAGTAGGGAGTTTCTACCTTTATTTAAAGATGCCTACCTGATTCTTAAAGTACTTCCCGTTGCAGAGTAAAGTCAGCAGCCAGAGCAGTGGGCACAGTAGGTGCTTTCATTAAGTGCCTTGTCCATTTGGTTTTGTTTGTTTGTTTTTTACTTTTACAAGGGCTTGTTTAACGTGATTGTATTGACAAGCATTAGACATGTGTTGAAAGTAGTTTGGGAGGCTAGCTTAAGATAATAAATTTTAGATTTATACTTAAAGCTAAATTATAAAACTAGATGATAAACCATGAGAAGTAAAATTCTGCTTAAATCAGAGTAGCTGAGTTTACAGAGAGCACTTGGGCAGCAGAAATTGGCAGTCCAGCCCTTGCCCGAAACTCACAGGAGACAGATAGGTTTTGGAATTTAGATCTTTGGATTTTAGGAATCTAATGTGGTTTTAAATCTTCTATATAATGTACACCTTTCTTGGGGTGGTGCTGTGTAATTGGATGAACTGCTTCTGTAGGGAAGGAAACATATCAGATTTGGTGAACAGTCTCACATGTCCAAATCAAGTGTATAAAAGAACTGTTAAATCTTCAGAGTTTTTGTTTTTGTTTGATTTTTAAAACTAAGCATACCGTGCTGTATGATTATTGGAGGTCCCCGTGTACTTTGGTGAGAAAAACCCAGAAGCCGTAGCTTTCCATATTAGAAGCTCATCTGTGGCTCTGAGATTTATAGAAAAAATATTAACATAGTTTTTTGTTTGTTTTGTATATTATGTCTGCATCTTCCCTTTTCAAAGGAGAAATAACCACATCATCAACGGTTGCAGGCTTAATGAAACTTAGTCCCTGCGTTTCAAAGCCTTGAGACTGGTCTAACAAATGTTGACCTTAACCCCATGAGAGCATGCCGTTTCCTGAACGCTTCCCTCACGTGTGCATTGCTTGGGTGGTGTTGCCTTCCTTCCTCATCAGGGGGTTTTGTACCAAGCTGTTTAACTACATGGGGATACTGGGACGGAAAGATACAGGATGCTGTTTTTCATTCGGTGTCCCCAGTCATTTTATGTTGAAAAGATTGCTAAGGATTCCATTAAGGAACTGATTTAGGGAATTTAGCTCAAAATAATTGCTAGGGTGTTCTGGTTGGCCTTCTCTTTGGCCTCCTGGCTGTGCTGTGTCTAAGGTGAGAGTGATGACAGGGGGTCACCTCATCTGGGGTGTGTGACAGCAGACAGGGTCCCAGAAGGTCACATTTGCTAAAGGACAGTCAGGTACAGCCTCATTCAAATTTCAGGACTTAACATCGGGCTGGAGAGATGACTCGGTGGTTAAGAGCACACTGCCTGCTCTTCCAAAGGCTCTGAGTTCAATTTCTAGCACCCACATGGTGGCCCACAGCCATCTGCAGTGAGATCTGGCGCCCTCTTCTGCAGAACAGTGTATGCGTAAAAAAAAAAAAAATCTTAGCATCTTTTTGTTTTGTTTTAATTTTTTGAAACAGGGTTTCTCCGTGCAGCCTTGGCTATCCTGAAACTCCCTCCGTAGATCAGGCTGGCCTCAAACTCACAGAGATCTGCCTTTCTCTGCCTCCTGAGTGGTGGAATTAAAGGTGTGTGTTACCACCACCCAGCAAAAATCTTAACATCTTAAGTATTATATATTTTTTGCCCTACATATGAATAAGGTTTTCAGGTTATCAAGAAAGCCTTACTCTGGCTTTTTAATCTGGAGGAGAAAAGTACCTGTACTTGGAAGATTTTTAGCTAGATTACCAAGTTTGAAATTCTTCATACAAATCAGTTTTCTTTTCTCTGTGTTTGTTTTTTGAGACAAGGTCTCAAGTATGGTTCTGGCTGGCCTGGAACTCAAAGATTTTCCTGCCTCTGTTGGGAGTAAAGGCATGGCAGGTTTTTGTTGTTGTTGTTGTTGGGTTTTTTTTTTTTAATGTATAATGGACAGTGTTTTAATAGGATTGATTTCTCCTGTAGTGCTTTAGAGCCTAGGATCTATACACAAATTTAAAATAGTTTATTTTTCTGTTTCTACTCTTTATCCTTTAAAATAAATTTTCTTGGGGATGGAGAGATAGCTCGGCAGTTAAGAACACTTGCTGCTCTTCCAGAGGATTCAAGTTTGGTTCCCAGGACCCACAGAAGAATTCACAACCATCTGTTTATCTGGCCTGCATGGGCCTCACTCACGGTGTGCACGCGTAAATAAACATTGTTTAATGCATTTTATTTGTTTATGTATGTGTGGCATGCATGCAGTACCCATCGTAGCCAGAAGAGGGCATAAGATCCCCTGGAATTAGAGTTGCTCGGAACTGGACTTGAATCCTCTGCAGGACCAGTGTACATTCTCGAAGACATGCTTATATTTTAGCTGTATACTTTCAACTTTGATGCTAGTTTATGCAAATGTAATTAAACTGTTGACACAATATCAAAATAGTCTTTTAAAACATCTAAATGTGGGCTGGAGAGTTGACTCAGCGATTAAGAACACTCATTGTTCTTGCAGGGGACATGGGTTCAAGTCCAAGCACCCGTGTGGAGGCTCAAAGCCATCAGTAGTCCCAGTTCCAGGGCATCTGGCACCTTCTTCTGGCCTTGGGCATGTGGTGCACAGACACACAGTTTTTTCTTTGCTTTTGTTCTGTATTTTAGGACAGGGTCTCTCCACGAGGCCCTGGCTGCCCTGCAGCTGGAGATAAAGACCAGGCTGGCCTTGAACTCAGAGAGACCCTCTACCGCTGCTTCCTGAGTGCTGGGATTAAAGCTGTGTGTCCCCACACCTGGAGACACACAGTTTCATAGTTTCCAAACCAAACAACAACACACTTAAAGTAAATAAATCTAATATCTATCTAAATGTTCCTAATATCCAGAGAAGTAGAAACAGTTCGTGTAACCTACTAAATACAAGAGTTATCTGGGTATTTCATTGTTAAACTGTACTCCAAAGCACCTTTAACTATAACCAAAGTTATGGTCTCAACTGGATATAGAATGGGTGGGCAACTTTTAATTTGCATTTTTAGAGGAACAGTAGGTATGTGTATGTATGTGTGTGTGTTTATAATATCTATATATCATACTTTCCCCCCTAAAGATTATTTTCTTCTGCATGGGTATGGTGTTTCCTATTAGTTTATAGGCAGCTTAGCAGTGGCTATATCAGAACAGTAGTAGTTTTTATATTTTTTTTCTTTCAGACCAACTAATTTTAACTGTTAGCTAAAAGACTTTTGTTTCTTGCCTGCAGTTATAGGTTCTGTTGGTCTTGCAGAATTAAATGATAAGGGGCAATGTTTGTAGGTAATAACACTGTCAGTGAAAATTAGACATTAAAGAAGGAATGCCTCAAAGCCAACCATGATGGTGCCCATCTTTAATTCCAGCACTCGGGGGGCAGGGGCCGGCCTACAGAGTGAGTTCCAGGACAGCAGGGCTACTCAGAGAAACCTGTCTCAGAAAAACAGCCAAGACAACCAAAAAGGGTGGTTGGTGACCACATTCCACCCTGTCTGTTGTCACAAGCAGTCCTGTGGCCAGCCATTGGGGCATTTGGTATTTTAATTACTTGAGGGATACAGGCGTGTTAGTTTGGTAGTGATATCTTGGGGCTCTCAGCAGAGTAGAACAGTTTTAGTAATCAATACCAGAGCTGCCCTGTGCATTTCCTCAGTTCCTTTCTATTGCAATTGTAGGTGCATACCAAAGCTAGTTCTCGGACAGGGGATTTCTCAGAACCAGGTATCGGCTCATGAGTAGACTTTAGGGGACTGTGAGATCTTTCTTTCACTAATGTTACACTGGTGGACATCTTAGGATGTAGATGCTTCAGGATTCAGTGTCTCTTCTTACACAATAAGGATGGGAGAGTACAGCCGTGACTTCATTTCCCATAAGTAAGCCCCCGTTCTCAGCAAGGAGGAGTTGGAGACATTTGGGGCATGAGGATAACTATTTCAACAGATGGTTTTGTAACTGCCAAGCAACAAACATTCATCTTTCTTGACCTTTCCAGAATTTATGTGTGAACCTTGGAATCTTCCAACTTAGGAAAATAAACGAATGCTTTGGTTGTTGAGTCTTCAAAAGTGGGCTCACGTGCCTCTCAAAGCTTAGGAATTTCTGTCTGCCTTGTGTGGTGTTCTTTCTGCTGTACAGAGCACATTGCAGGTGCTCATTGTTCTAAGACAGTTGCACGCAGCCTTCCCTTTAACGTGAACAATGAGGTTTTCATGCCAGTGACTTCGTTCTTGTGTTATTCAGAAAGCGGAATCTGTCTCTGGGAAGAAACGATGCCATTCAGCTGAAAGAAGCCTACAAATGGATCACTCACCCCCTGTTCTCAGAGGGACTGGGCGTTCCCGTCGATGGAAAGGTGGGTTCCCTTTATTATTGCAGAGACTTGATTCTCCAAAAGCCTCTCCTCTTTCTGTAACTCAGTGAAGGATCTCCTAAGGTTTGGGGCTTATTTTTGTTTTATTTTTCGAGACAGGGTTTCTCTTTATAGTCCTGGCTGTCCTGGAACTCGCTCTGTAGACCAGGTTGGCTTTGAACTCCCCTGCCTCTGCCTCGCAAGTGCTGGGATTAAAGGTGTGCACCACCCTGCCCAGCTCTCCTAAGGGTTTGAATGCTCATTTCGAACTATTAAATTAATGCTAAGTCTCTTGTTTGTTTTCGCTCCTTGTGACCCCAGATGCTTAAGCTAACAGATACCGCGAACACACTGACCTTGAGAGGCTAGATGGAAATCTTCACTTGACAGCTTTGTAATTTAGCTGAAAGGCCAGATTTACTGACACAAAACAGTGTTTTAAAAACTGAGCAAGGAGCCAGCAAGATGGCTCAGTGGGTCAAGGTGCTTGCCACAAAGCCTCATGGCCTGGGTTCAAGAAGTCCCTTGGTGAAAGGAGAGAATCAGTTATTACAGGTTGTCTCTGTCTCTGTCTCTCTCTGTCTCTCTCTCTCTCTCTCTCTCTCTCTCTCTCTCTCTCTCTCACACACACACACACACACACACACAATTTTTTTTTTTTGAAAAGCTAAGCAAGTGTCACATCAACTCTAGACTATTTCTTTTTTGTTTATTTGTGGCTAGTCTTGCTTTCAAATATGTGGACAGTTGGTATTCAGCGACAATGAAATGGGGTCCTTCTATAAGAGCTGGCGGTATCTCAAGTCCCTCTGTTTCTAGGCAGAGACTGCCTTTGAAACTAGGACAGCTGGCCACATTTCTAATTCTAGAGAAGATCTGGCCTCCGTGGTGGGAATGGGCTGAAATCGGGACAGCTCAGCAGGCTGCCCTGTGTAAGCTTGTCTGAAGTCAGGCTTCAGTAGTACATGCTCCTTGCTCACTTCACTAGAAGGAAGTTTCCTAAATGTTAGATATACCCCTACTCAAGTAAAGTCCCAGCCCCACCCTCTAGAGCCGTTCTAAATTATATACTCCATCTCCGGTAAACATAGTCCCTTTTGTGGTTTTGGCTTTTTGAGACAGGGTCTCATAGCTCAGGCTGGCTTTGAACTTACTATGTAGGTGAGAACACCTGACCTTTTGCCTCCCCCTCTCAAGTGGTGTGAGTGTCAGGACAAGCTCTTTAAGCTGAATACTGAAAGAGGGAAGAGTAAAAATACCTCACAGATGGTCCGAAAAGGAAACGAAGTAATGAAAGTCCTTTGGAAATTAGAGAAGTCACCAGTGTATGCTGTTCTTACCTCAAATTTCAGTTCTGAAGCAGATAACTTTAAAATTTACATACTGAGTCAGAGAACAGAAAGTGAGAGACAAAAGACTCAGTGATGTTTGAGTAGATTCCAGCTGGTGTTCTTTAGTAGGAAACACTCAGTTCATCTTATTTTTATAATGCATATTAGAATAAGGAGCAAAACAGAAACCATTTATTATTATAATTCTAGAGAAGATAACGGGTTTGGTAAGGACCTAGAGAACTCAGGGTAATAGAACCAAGGAGAAGACAGTTGGTGTGTGGCATCCACAGCTTTTCCTTCAGTAGCAAACCTTGCTGGTTCTCTGCAGAGATAAGATATATCATATATATATAATGAAATTATTCACATACAGAAATGCTTGCTGAAGCAATTGTTTAGTAGTAGGAATATTTCCTGTAACTTAGCATCTCACAGTTCTCACAGCTGAAAGGTTTTAACAGGACAGCTTTCCAAACATCTAATAAAAATGGCTTGTGATTCCACACCGCTGGGATGGGATTGGAAAGCCGTCTTGTACTAGATTGTTTTATAATTCAGAAGTATCACTTTTGAGGAAAGGGAAATTAAAAGCACTGGTTTAAAAAGTCAGATTCGAATACTTTAAGAATAAGCTGGAAGGCTGGGGGGTTGGCTCAGCTGGTGTTTGCCACAGCAGTGTTGGGACCTGAGTGAGGATTGCCAATGCCCTGTAAAAGCCAAGCAGAGGTGGGTCTCGAGCTCGGTGATCTGCCAGCCCAGGTTAATCAGAGAGAGACCCCATCTCAGGAAGAAGATGATGAGGGGCTGAAATACTCGGGCCTCCATGTTCATACACACACCGACATGCACACATGCACTCACACCCACGTGCACACACACACAGGCTTCATCCAGCATTCTTACAGATTTGAACCAAATGTTTTTGTCCTGCTAATAACTGGTCAATAATGGAACGGAAGTTTTCTGGGGGTTTTAGTTATCTCTGTCCAGCTCTCCAAATTCTCACTTATCTTTAATGTATCATTTGCCCAAGAACAAGTTGCTTAAAAAACAGTTTGGGGAGGTTTGGATGGAAGAAAGGGAAGAGAGAAGTGTTGGGGTTATATTACAGTCTTCAAAACAAAACAACCTAACCAGCTTTGGTAGTCCTGCTGGCGGCTGGATTTAGAAGTTAAAGCAAAGCTAAAGCCCCTCCTCCCACAGCTGCCTGCACACAGGCCTGCAGGCCGCGGTATGTCTGAGCCAGTCCCTCGGAGTTACCTTACATTGCCTTTCAGAAGCTGTTAATTTCCTTTTGCTCATTTAAAAACTCTTCTTTGTGATTTTTAGAGCTTGTTTGAAGTGAGTGTGGTCTTTGCTCACCCAGAAACAGATGAAGATTGCCGCTTCCTGTAAGTTGCCCCGTAAAACACAGTGTCAATTATGTAAAGTGTTGGTGCTTTTCTTTTTCATGAAGATGGTATTGTTTTTCTTTCTTGTGAATATTTCAGAACTTGTCATGCCTTTACATTTAAAATGTTACCTCTCCTAGAAGATTCCTCAGGAAAACCAGTGTAGCTCACAAATACACACACACACATCCAAACACACAAAATTATATATAACATGTAAATATAAAATGTATTTGAATTGTGTCTACCTAATATAAACTCATTAAACATATTTTTATTTATTTTAGATAGGGCCTCACTGTTTAGCCCTGACTGTCCTGGAACTCACTCTGTAGACCAGGCTGGCCTCGAACTCACAGAGATCCACTTGCTTCTGCCTCCCAAGTTTTGGGATTAAATGTGTGCACCACCAACTACACCCGAATAAACTTTTATCTTAACTTGAATTTTATTTCAGAGGTGAAGTTTGCCCAGATTGTTTCAAACCAGCCAAGAACAAACAGGTAAGGGTTTCCCTTCTGAGCCTGCGCCGCGAGCCTGACAAGAACTGCTCTGTAGAGGTTTCCATTGCGTTCATACATTGCTATCCTCTGCATTTTTATTCTTTTGGGCTTTTGAGATAGCCTCGTTCAGGGTCGCCTGGAACTCACTGTATAAGTTGGTTTGTCCTGGAACTTGTAGCTGTGTAAGGGCCCCTTTGCAGGACTCCAATCCTGCCACACACTGCCCAGCCTCAGCTGTTCACTGAAACCACGTGGCAGGGCTCCGTGACCCCCTTGATCTCGCATCTTCTAAACGTACAGCAACAGTCTGTGTCGCTGCCAAGTTCTGCTGCTGGCTTGAGATGTCGCCTGGCTCCCTTCATCCACGGTTGCATCAGCTTCTGTGCACTGACTCTGGGGAGACATCCCATTGGCAGTTCCTTCAAAGAGCTGAGAAACACTTCAGTTAAGGTTTACTTTCTTCAAATGAATTTGAATCTTCACAAGATGGAACCTCCAGTGGGTAGGGTTTTGCCCTTAAGACACCTGTCCTATTGGCCAAATGCTTGGCAGGAGGTTTTTCTTTGTCTCTTTAATAATTATAGCTGCTTTCTCAACCGAATGTTCTGTCTTGAAATTTCCTCTGCTGAACAGCTTAATTCATCACCATTAATTTCAGCTGTGCTGAAATTCTTACATGGGATTACACATGAGGAAACACACCCCGGATGCCCCAGTCCAGTTTTGTGTGGAAGGTTTGTCCCATCCTGACCCTCGCGAGCCCGGCCAGTGCTTCCCACATTTCCCTCAGCATTCTTGTCTTTTCATCCACACCAGAACGGGCTATTAAGCTCTGCTTAGACATTCAGAGCCTCTACCCAGAATTCCAAACCCTTCCACTTCCTCCCTCATCCAGTTCCAAAGGCTCAAGAACTCCTTGGTCAGGGTCCTCACAGAGCCGTGGCTGAAGCACTTACTAATAATTATCTTGGTCAGTACAAACCTGGAGTCAGGTATCTGGGTAAGAACCTGAACCATCAGGGAAGCAGCCGGGCAGCCACCCGTGACCTCCTCTCGCTCTCCTTCCTCAGTCTAAAAAGGAGAATCTTTCTAAGCCCCACCCTACTCTCTCCTGAGTCTCTACACGTCTTGGTCCTCCAAAAACATCTATGGCTAATTTTGGTCAGCTAATAGTTAGCTCTGCCCAGTAAAGCAAACTTTATTGAGAGCCTCGGGAGTGTCTGCCTCAGTTCTTTTTCCTGTCGCTGTGATAAAATGCCCTGATGCAGGAGGACTTGGTGCACTGTACTGAAAAGAAGAGGAAGAGAGCTGGGCGCAAGTCCACTACCCCTGTCTTCCTGTGTCTCCCTTGATCTGCCCACGCTGCTTTTATTACGGACATAGACAGAAAAGACCTGCAGATGCAGGCCAGGCACAGACCAGCACTAAGAGCACTTATGATTGAATAACTTTCTTGGGACTATTAAGTCTTTCTTGATTTTAAATATGTAGGATGATATAATTCCTCTAATTAGCTGTATTTTAGCTCTTGTCTAGATAAAATATCTTGTCTTTTTGTTTTATCCTATATAGTCGGTGTTCACCAGAATGGCGGTTTTGAAAGCTTTGAATAAGATAAAGGAAGAGGATTTCCTCACGTAAGTATAGAAATAAGGAGGCGCTGTGTAACTTTAGGAACAATGGGGTACTAGGGGCACAGGCACCCTGGATTGCCTCGTAGACATCCTGGGTGTTGCCCAGCTGTGTGTGCATCTCAGTCCCCTCCTTGACCTAGAACAGCACCTGACGTGCAGCCGTAGCAGTAAATGTTTATCAAATAAACATTATGAATCGAGGAGGCCAGAGCGTGGCTCAATGGTCAGTGCTTACCTGGCAGAGCTGAGAGGCCTGGGTTCAATTCCCAGGACCAAAGCCCAAGCTTTTGAATTTGAGAGAAGGGTTTGATTTCCTTGCCTGGGTTTTCAGCTTAGTAATTTAGTGGTCCATGGGTCGAGAGCTGTACCTGTTCCAGCCTACATCTGATCCTTTCTAGTGTGTCCATCCATCTCTCGCACAGAAAGAACACTGGCCACAGAGAAGGGAACCTGGGTTCAGATCCATTCTATAGTCCACATTGGGAACTCAGCTATATCAGCGTCTTCTTCTGAACCTCAGTGCCCTTTTCTAAAATATAAATTCTTAAAATATGTAGAAATACAATAAATTTTGTATTTTAATTATCAGTGTTATTTTTAAAAACCTAATTATTGAAATTTTCCTTCTAGAAAACCCTTGAATACATATCAAACAATGACATCATGATGAGCGTTTCTTATCATTTATGAACTAAAAAGAAATGAGTCTCATGATGGAAATATTTTTATTAATCTTTGAAAAGTCAAAAATACTTTATCTAGAAACTGGAGAGATGGACACGGTCCAGTCCCAGCTCCCACACACCAGCTGGGGATCTGATGGCATCTTCTGACCTCTGTGGAAATTGGGCAGACACATAGAGCACAGGCATAAATGCAGGCAAAACATCATACACGTAAAGTTAAAGTTTAAAAGGATACTTCATATAAATGCCAGTTCTTGGATTTCTGAATGATTTCATTGATAAGGCATCTTAGGAAATCATAGAAAAATTCCAAGCCACCTGTTTGGGGTTGACTCTGAATTTAATTATTTATAGGTAGCCTCCAGTTCGTGGCTTTGGAAATTCTAAATAATGGACAGAGGATAAGTTGTTGCACCCCAACTTTCCACTTTTTCCTGTGTCACAGTTGAAATGGGAAGGAAGAGGGGGAAGTAGTGGAGGACCCCCACAGCAGGGCAGACCCCCCAGGAGGGAGCAGTTACCCACTCAGACCAGCTTTGCCCAAGCAGTTAAACCTCATGCCAGGCAGCAGCACGTGACCAGACAGAGCCGATGGCAGGAGAGCTAGAGGGGCGTCTGCTTTGTGTATGTGGATTTCCCTTCCATCTGAAGGCTGTTAAAAATTGTCTCTGGGAAAGATCTCCTGACTGAAGGGCAATATCCAAGCCCCAGTTTGCTTAGTGCCTCTGCTGTGTGTTAGAAGTGGCACTCCGGGGGCTGGAGTGTTGGCTCCGTGATTAAAAGCACTTGTTGCAAAGGACCTAGGCTTGATTCCCAGCACCCACATGGTGGTACATTGCCTCTTTCAGCACCAAGCACACATCCGGTGCACAGATAAACATGCAGACAAAATAGTTATTAAATCTTGGTGTTGGGTGATGGTGGTGCACGCCTTTAATCCTAACACTCAAGAGGCAGAGGCAGGTGGAGCTCTGTGAGTTTGGGGCCAGGCTGGTCTATAGGACTATCTCCCAAGCTACTGAGAAACCCTGTCTTCTAAAAACCAATAAATAAATAACCTAACAAACAAATCCCTGCCTTGCAGAAAAAACAATCAATAAGCAAGTAGATAAATAAATAAATAAGATAAAAATCTTTGTTTTGTTTGGTTTGGTTTTTGAGATAGGGTTTCACTCTGTAACCCTGACTGTCCTGGAACTCTCTAGACCAGGCTGGCCTTGAACACAGAGATCAACCTGCCTCTGCCTCCTGAGTACCGGGATTAAAGACATGTGCCACCACTGCCTGGCATCATAAAAATAAATCTTAGAGAGAGGGGTGGTCCTCTGCAGCTGCCATGGTAACTTAGGCCTGTAATCCTGGACCTCAGGAGGCTGGGGCAAATGAATTGTGGCCGGACTGTGCAGCATAGTGAGCCCCAGACCAACCTGGGATACAGGGAGACCCCCCCCCCCCCCCCCCCCGTCTCAGAATAGGGACTGGAGGATGGCCCAGTGGTTAGGAGCGCTGGCTGCTTCTTCAGAGGACCTGGATCCAATTCCCAGGATCAGTGACGGTTTCTGGTCTCCATAGACACTACACACACATGCAGGCAAAATATCCTTACACATAAAATAAAAAGAAGTAAGTCTTTTAAACAAAACAGTAAAGTTTGAAAAGTAGTAAAGGCCTGAAGGACGCTTTTTGCTTTAAAACTTGAATATGGGGAGAGGTATAGTCCTTGGGGCTCAAGTTCTGCGTTTCTTGGACAATGTAGATTCATCTGTTTGGTGATACATGTCTCAAGTATTAGTGTCCATAAAATTTCCTCTGTTTCACAGGCAGTTTCCTTGTCCTCCAGACTCACCGAAGACTGTGTGCACTGTCCTGGAAATGGAGTGCACTCACGGCGCTGTTTTTGTTGCTGGTAACTGTCTCATCTGGAATGCCCACGTCCTGTCAGCCCCTTCCTGAGCGTGTCCGCGCCTGCTCTCTGGCTGCCCTCCTGCTCCGTTCCTCCCGATGGCCAGATGCAGAGGGTGCTCAGTCAGCTGGGAAACAGACCAGAGAACTAACGTTACTGTGCTCTCTCTGATTAAACACATGGCTTTATCCAGACTTTCCTGATTGCTGTACCGCAGGCAGGTTTTTGTTGTGTTTTAAAAGCTAGAGTTGCCTCATACTGAAAGCTTGAAGGAGGTCGCGCGGCAGTCCTGACCGCCTCCTCGGGCAGTGGCAGTGGCGTTCTCGTGGGGACTTTATTCATAAGGCAGTGAGTCACAATGTGTTAGGGAGTTTTTCGTTTGTTTTTTTAACTTACAAATTCTTAAACTTTTCACAAATTTAATTCCCTGTAATACATCATCGCCAATGACCATTATATTTAAATTATAGTAGTAATCTGTAAAGCAAGTTTTTTTATGATTGTTGTGTTCCACAATATCATCTGACTTTTCTAGCCAGTGGGTGAAATTATTAAATCATTCACTCATTTACTCCCCTGTCTCTGTGTTTCTAAGGTACCTATTCTATTATTACTTTAAACCTTATTCAGCTATCTCCATGTCTATGTTATGGCTTCCCAATGAGACTGTTTCTAGTTAAAGGCCTCATTTTCTATCCTAGTATGTAGAACATCAAGCTTACTAAATTCTCCTTTTACCCTAATCTGTTGACCACAGCATTCAGTCGAACTAGCTGGTGTTTCTTTGGCAGGCAGATATAATAAATACTCCAGGAATCTACCACAAACTCCTTGGATAATTGATGGAGAAAGGAAAATGGAGTCTTCGGTGGAAGAATTAATTTCAGATCATCTCTTGGCTGTATTCAAAGCAGAGAGTAAGTGCTTGTGTTTTACATACGTTGTTATTCATGAGTACATCCCTTAGTGGCTCCAGGAGAGATCGCTCTGTTTAGTCAGTCATTCCCCAGCCCAGGCTCCCTGGCCAGGCTTCCCCAGAGCAGGCATCATCAGTATCAGGATTTAGGGCTCAGACTAGATTTAGTCCAGATACCCAAGGGTGACTGCTCTCTCCTGGGAAACTCAGAACAACCAAGACTGCTTTAGACAAAGGCACTAAGCCCTAACCGCGACACTCCTCAGCCATAGATCTTCGGGGAAATAGGGAGAAGTTGCGACGTTTATGTCCAGTGCTTGTCCAGGAGTAGTTAGCTGGTTTCTGCCTTGACCTATGGAATGATTTAGACTGAAGTTCATGACTAGAGAAACCATCTTATAGAGGTTTTTATGGTGTGTATTGTGCTTTAATTTCCTGTTAATGAGCCCTGTTTGTGGGATGAGTCAGGCCTGAGGAAGCTTATGTTCTCCTTGTCTCAACAGGCCTGTAAATCAAAGGCAGCGTCTAGTAAAGTCTGTCGCTTTATGTGGGATATAGAAGGAGAAAAACTGCGGGCAGTGGTCAGTGCCAGCCTTTAGAGAGGGGCTTCTGGCACAGTAGAGTCTTCTATTGACCAGCTCGACACTCCCTTTCTCAGTGAGAAACGCTGAGGAACACGCTCTAAGTCAGGCCGAGGTCTAGATAGGCCATGGCCGTCCCTGCTGACTCGTTAGGAAGAAAGGGTTACTAGACCGCATCTCCTTCATGATTTACTGTCTGTCTTTATTATTTTTACTCATGTTTCTGTCGGTTCCTGCACATGAGTGTAGATGTCTGTGGATCCCTGGGATCTGGAGTTTCTAGAGGCTTGTGAGCTTACATGAGTGTTGAAAACTGGACTCAGATCCCCTGCAAGAGCAGTGCGGTCGTAACTGCTGACCCGACTCTCCAGCCACTCCCACCTTTAAAGGCTTATGCAAATTGTTTCCTTCTGTGTCTGCTTGCACATGGGTGTGCATATGGAGGCCAGAGGGCAATGCGAGGTGTCTTCCTCAGACAAAGCACACTGAACCTGGAGCTCCTCGAGTTGGCTAGACCGGCTAGACAGTGATGTCCAGCTTGTAGTCACCGTACCCACCAAATAGGGTACAGATGTATGTGCTCACCTTCACTTCACTTTCTTTTTAAAAGGTTTTCATTTTTAAACTATGTAGTGTGTGGGGGTGGGGTGGGTGGGGAGGCAAGCTCATGAATTGCTGTGCTTATGGGGGATAAGAGCAATCTGTCCCCAGGAGCGGGAGTGCTGGGTGTTCAAGAGCAGCAAGTGCTCTTATTGTGAAGCCAAACCTCTGGCTAGACTCCTGGTATTTACACGGAGCTGGTCCAGGCACTAGACTCCTGGTACTTACACAGGAGACTCGTGACTCAGCTGTTTTCCTATCTGCCATGAATGATTTTCTGAACAGAGGAAAAGACTCTGCGGAATTGCTATGAACTTTTACCTATTTAATATCTGAGCTGCTACTTTTTTCTGAAGACTTGAAAATAAGCTCACGGTAAAAGCATCTCTCAGGCTGAAGATGTGCACTAGGTTCTGGCTTTATTCCACAGCTCTGCACCAAAAGAAAAGAGTAAAGAACCCTTGCTCAATTTTGTGTGTGTGTGTTTGGGGAGGAGGGTTGGGGGTGTGTGTGTGCGGGGGGGACAGTTGGCAGAGCTGCCTCGCTTGCTTTCTTTGAGAATTCAGGGATCTTCAGTTTGGAGTATTTAGGTCCCAGAGAAACCCTAGCGTCTTCAGAGCTCACGGACTGCTGCTGGAGGCTCTGAAACTCCCCTTTCAGGCTTTCATGAAAGCACAATGCCTGTAATCACAAACACATCACACACATGCGTACACATAGAATACAGGGTGAAAAATAGGATTGTGCTCATAGTGCAGGAATGTTCTTACATTGTTTCCTGCCCTGTGTCTACATGGTCACGTTATACTCTCTAATTCTCCGCAATCGGTGACTCGGGGGCGAGGACTGTGCCGCCTGTTTACCTGTCTCTGGCATCAAGCATGACACACTGCCGCAGCACACATCCTGACCGAGCACCAACGCTCTTGTGGCCCAGAACCCTTCTGTCCTCCTTCCTCCTTGTTCAGAGACCTCCAGTGTCATCACTGTACAGACCACAGGGTTCCCAAAGCCTCCCAGCCCCTCCCAGCCCTTGAGCTGAGCTCCACTGCCGACATTAGGTGGTTCTGGTGTCAGAGTGCCTGTCCTCCAGCCTTGTAACCTGGTGGTTAGGAGGTTCTGGTGTCAGAGTGCCTGTCCTCCAGCCTCGCTACCAGATCTGCATTTCTTACTCTGATGTGACTTTTGGCAATGGATTCCTCCTGCTGGTCTCACCTTCCATAGGAGGAAGATTGAAGACAGTGCCAGTGACAACCTGTCTTAAAGCTCTTGGAGCAATGCCTGCTCGTGTTTGCTGTGGCGACAAAGCCTTTGCCGGATCTCTATCTCTGCATCTCTGTCTGTTTTCCCTGTCTGACATCCTCAGCATTTGATCTGTGCTGATAAATTCATCCTGGATTGTACAGCAGCTTTAACATGGCCGCATGTAGGGTTTGGTTATATAATTAATTTGCTATTTAAAGGTCAGACCTTTCTTCTCTCACTTTTTTTATAGAGTTTAATTTTAACATGATTGTTCCTATTGTTATGCTTGCTTACTTTAAAGAAAAAAGGCCAAGTTTTTGCCACAAGCCAGTGGCCAGGGAGGTGGGCCTTGCTTCCAGCTTTGCCTTTCTATGATGGGGGCATAGATGCTGGTTAAACCCTGGCTTTGACGTCAGACATATATAGCTCTGCCATTGGATTATTGGACCCTGGGAATATTACCCAAGTCTATGAAGAGCAGTGTTCATTTGTTTACTGCTTCCTGAAGTTATAATAAAGATGAAATGATGTGTGTGATTTTACCCAGTATCTGCCATATATTGAGTAGTACTTATTATTGTCATTGCTGTTTTTAGCCACAGTTGAGATTAGAGATAGGTGATCTTTATCCCATGGATTGCTGGGCCCACGAGATCGTCAGTTGGATTCCTGCCAGCGATTGGAACAAAGTATACTAGGGCTGCTGTCTCTCATCTTTTCTCTTGTTCTGCTTCTTACAGGTTTTAATTTCTCATCCTCTGGAAGAGAAGATGTAGACGTGAGAACGTTAGGAAATGGTAAGACGGCGTCAGCACCACCTGACCTGAGCCTGCTGCTGCTGAGCCCCTGTGAGGCAGTAGCTTACTGTGGTCACTTAGAACAGTGTGTGTGTGAAAGGGGGGGGGGACGACCATGTGGGTTGTGCGGTCACTTCTGTAGATTGAATTATGTCTGAGCAGCAGACATCTCTTCAGAGATGTCCTTATCACAGGCCTGGAAGCTGTAATGGATTTGCATGTGCATGAAGAAGGAAACAGTTTTTTTTTTCCCTTAAAGTTTACTAGTTACTCCATTTAAGAACTTTTCAGACCAGTTAGTGGTGGCGCATGCCTTGGGCGGCAGAAGCAGGCAGATCTCTGAGTTCGAGGCCAGCCTGGTCTACAGAGCGAGTTCCAGTACAGCCAGGGCTTTATTGAGACCCTGTCTCAAAAAAACAAACAAAGAATATCTCAGAAATTACCAGTTCTTTATTTGGACATGATTCTTCTCTTTTAACCTTCATTCCTCGTTCTTATTTTATCTTGTTGAGTTATAAGAAAGATAATGAGAATTAATTCTGAGCTGCTTGATGCTCAGTTGTTCCATGTCACTAGTAGATTAGCTGGGACAGTGGATCTCACCTTGTTATATCTGGGCATTGCTCTCCATGACAATGTTAGTTCCATTCATGTAAGCAACTTAATTAGTGGCTATTTAAATTTTATTAACACAGGCTTGTGTGTGGACCTCTGGGGAGGCAATCGTTTCACACAGCAACCTGCCTGCTGCAGTCCCCCAAAGCCCCTTTACCCGTTCACACATCCCCTCCTCCCCCAGATAGAGTCATGCCACTAAACTTTCCGTCCCCTAGAGCTCAGCCCCTATCTCACACCTCCTGCCTCCCCCCCAATGCTAACTCCGTCAATGCGTTGTTTCTGTTTCGGTGGGCGTGTGCTGCCAGGAAGGCCGTTTGCAGTGGAGCTGCTGAATCCTCACAGAGTTCGGTTCACTTCTCAAGAAGTTAAGGAGCTCCAGCAGGTGAGCACTTGTGTGGGGCACTGTGTCTGTGCAGTCCCGTGACTGAACCGCAGGTGATCGTTATTGTTCCTTCTCTGCTGCTACAGAAGATTAATAAGGCATCTGACAAAATCCAAGTACGTGATCTGCAGCTCGTCACCAGGTGAGGATGGCTGTGCTGGAGATTCCAGAAGGGAAGCTCTCATAGATCATATATGTGGTAAGGGAATTGCATACTGAGTATATTAAGAAAAAAAATCTAACCCCAATTAAGAAATGGGAAAATGATTAAGTAGACATTTCTCCAAAGAGGATGTGTGTGTCGTCCAGGAACATGAAATGGTGCCCACAACTTACACTAGGGCCGTGCAGGTCAGAGCCGCCGTGAGCAGGACGTCCCGTTCACACCCACGCGGATGGCAGTCGGCAGAGAGAGAAAATAACAAGTGCTGGCAAGGGCACAGAGAAAGTGCCCTGTGCATTGCTAACGGGGCTGAAAGTGTGGCTCACACGGCTGTTCACAGTAGTGTAGCAGTGGACGTGCAAGCCTGTAATTCTAATTGGGAGGCTAAGGCAGGAAGGTTGAATTCAGGGCTATCCTTAGCCAGATAGTGAATTTGAGGCCAGCCTGGGTTACATAAGACTTATATCCAGTCAAGTCAAATTAAAAAAAAAAAGAAAAGAAAAGAAGATACCACTTGTCTACCTATAGAAAAACACAACGTGAATTATCCCTTCTTGTCCTTGGAAGATGTGTTCCAGGACTTGCATGGACACCCGACACTGCAGATAATGCTGACTTTTATAAATAGTGTGCTTTTCCTGTACATAACTGATGAAAAGGTTTAACTAAAAAAACTGAGCACAAATCAGGACCAAAGAGAGCACAGACTGGTCCTGGGTTCAGTTCCCAGCACACACGGTGACTCACAACCTTTAACTCGAGCTCCAGGGGATCTGACTCCCTTGTTGGACATCCAAGGACACCAGGCACTCATGTGACATACATACATACATACATACATACACTCATGCATACCATAAAATAAAAATAAATCTTAAAAAACATAAGAATAGTAGCTAATAATAAAACAGGACAGTATTTTAAAAAAGGTAAGCATCAGTTGCCTATTTTTAAGTTTTTTTACATAATATTTTTAGCTGGAGGTTGACAGCAGACAAAGTGAATTCATGGCTAAGGGGAACCTACTACTTGCCCCCTGCTGTGGTATGATTTGCTTGTTTGCTTTGTTTTTCTTTGAAAATGAAGAGGTTATGGAGTAGAGAGTCTCACTGCCCCAGAGACGCACCTTGACTTGGCAGCATTATGAAGTGGCAGGAGCCGCTCACCACTCTGTAGTTGTACCTGGTAGGAAAAGATATAGATAAAGTCAGGTAGTGATGGATCATCTTGGGCTTGGGAAAGGAATGGGAAGAAGGTGCCATGGGTGTGAGGGTCCTTCAGGGGGCAGTGGAAGTGTTGGAAGTTAGATGATGCTAGATGCGTAGCTCCAGAAACAATAAAATTCATAGCTGGGGGAATATATGCAGGTTATACCTCAGCCAAGTTGTTGGAAGGGAGCAGAGATCTGGGACAAGGTTTGCGTGTATTTTCTGTGTTGAGACAAACTTTACTTTGTTGCTGGTATTTAGAGAGGCCATAGGGTATATGAAGGAAGGTGAAGAAGGGAAGACCAAGACCTACAGTGCCTTGATCTGGACGAATAAAGCCATACAGAAGAGCGACATTGGATTCCTAAATGACCTCAAGGTACTTTCCCAGCGGCTCTGGTTTGTTTTATTTTTCTTCTGCATATTAAAAAGCCCATGGCTTCATGTTTATTACCAGCGAGCCATAGCACCTGGGCTTTGGGTCTGGTGACGTGCATTCAAATTCTGGCTTTCCAGCTCACTGGAAAACTCTTTGGAGAAGCAGGGTTTCAATGGGTGGTGATGGCGCACAGCTTTAATCCCAGCACTCGGGAGGCGGAGACAGGTGGATCTCTGCATTCGAGGCCAGCCTGGTCTACAGAGTGAGTACCAGGTCAGTCAGGGCTACACAGAGAAACCCTGTCTTAAAAAACAAAACAATAGCAACACGCAAAACAACAACAAGAAACAGCAGCCGTGTTGCATGCTGCTGATTCTGAGGACGGACTTGTGGGGTTAAACCCTGGGTCTGCATCATAGTTGTGCAACTCTGGACAAACTCCTGACCTATGCTTCATCTGTGAAATTAGCTTAGAAAAACTAATTTAGTTCAATTGTACAAA
The DNA here is from genome assembly GCF_014885135.2 of Alexandromys fortis. Lineage (NCBI taxonomy): Eukaryota > Metazoa > Chordata > Mammalia > Rodentia > Cricetidae > Alexandromys > Alexandromys fortis. The sequence continues at coordinate 24,052,092 of NW_026067920.1, forward strand.
GTATTTCAAATGGTATCAACCACATAGAAAATGCCCAGTAGTGCTATTATATTTGGTTATCTGTAAGAATTAAATATACAATAAATTTATTTTATAGAATTGATGCTAAAATTATATACATGAATGAATAAAATGTAATGATTCTATGAAACATGCATTTTGTGAGCATGCCACTGTAAAGGACCTGCTTGTTCTGTTGGCTGGGTCTCGTCTCTCTCCTGTAAAGACAGTCCCTGTGGGTAAGAGCCTGTGTGTGTAAGCATGAGGACCTGAGTCTGGATCTCAGCTTCATGTTAGAACCAGGCATGGTCATGTGTGCCTTAACCCCAGCACGACACCCGTGGTCCTAGTCTCTTGTGAATACACCACACAGACACAGAGAGAAAGGGAGAGGGAGGGAGGGAGGGAGGGAGGGAGGGATAGAGAACTCAAATGCAAAGATTGGGTGAGCATAAATGAGCACAAAATGTATATTAAGTTGTCTGTGTGATAGAGTTTTACTACCCAGGTCTTTAAATTGTGTGGAGAGCTGGGAGTGGTGGCGCAGAAGATGAAGGCAGAGGACCACAAGTGTGAGCCCCTGGGAAATACAGCAGGACCCTATCTCAGAGAGCAAACTGTTTAAAGTGATTGTTAACATGGGGAAAATGCTATCCTGAGTGCTAAGGGGAAAGCTTTAGGAATAAGTAGAGGGCCATGCCTTGTGATTTCAGCACATCTGGGTGTGCTGTGTGTACACACACGTGTGGCTTATGGCAGAAGTTCTCATGGTTCACATTTAGTCGTGAGAAATATAGTTGTGAATAGATAAAAAATGGATAAAGGATCTGAATAGACGATTGAAAAGGACAACTCCAAATGTCCAAGAATCATCTGGAGTGCTGCCCCACCTCCAGGACAAAGTAATACATGACATTGCTCTGTTCCCTTAAACCAGAAAAGCAGCCGGTGGGTCTGGTCTAGAGGGAGGGGAGCTGAAGACACCGAAAGTGTTTCAGACTGGGAAGGCAGCGGCAGTGACTGTAAAAGCGAAGGCTGTACCGATGTACCCGCCCCGGCTGTTGACAGCCTCGCTGCAGGGGCATGACTCTGTGTAAGGCTATGCGTGAAAGGAGGTTTTCCGACTTTGCTCAGAGTGTCAGAATCAACAAGGACAGAGCTGGAAGGAAAATGACATTAGCTGGATATAGTGGCTGTGCTCACACAGGATGAGTTCAGGACCAGCCTGGGCCGTGTGGTAAGACAAACAAACAGAAAACTTTGAATGAGCTAGTGGTAGAATGAGCAAGCGTCTTGTAGCTATTAAAAATAAAACCAGAAGCAGGATATGATCTCACGTAATCTGGGTCAGTGTGTGGCTATACATATCAGACATGTTGGGGAAAGGCATGCAGGGTCTGAATCTGACTCAGGAGGCAGAAGTGAAGTGACAGAGGGCGGTGTGGCAGGGACAGCACTCGCCGCTTGTCCCCTGGGGACGCCTGTCACCCCCACAGGCTTGGTGCTTCTGGCTAGGGCCTTCGGGAGGGGAGTTTGGGTTCGTTTTGTTTTAACTGACCTCAGGCTCACAGTGTAGCCGCCTCCTGAGTGCTGGGTTCCAGGTGTGTGTCACCAAAGGGCTGAACCAGGGGCATCATGCCTGCTATTCATGCACTGTGCCAAACGAGCTGCATCTCCAGCCCCAGGTAAGCAGATACAATACAGACATACATCTATGGACTTTGTAAAATCGTATATTCTGTCTTAGATGTATAAATCAGCTGGATATGATGGTGTTTGTCTTTAATTCCAGCACTTAGGAAGACAGATCTCTGAAGTCAAAACCAGCTGGGTCTACATAGTGAGATCCTGTCTTTAAGAAAAAAAGAAAAGAAAAGAAAAGAAAAAAAAGAAACCAAAAACTCACCCAAATTGTAGATGCTCATTTAGAATGCTACTAAAAAAGAAATTCATTTTTATAAAAAGGAGGGGGGGTGTTGCAGGCTGGCATTGAGGCTCAGTGAAAAATAAATCCATTAAAGATAGATTCAAGGGCTGGGGACGTGGCTCAGTGGCACAGTGCTTGATGCAGGCCGTGTTTGGTTCCCAGCACTTCGCAAACAAAACAAAAAAAAAAAAGTGTAGTTTGGGGGTTACCATAGATCTAACTAAAAAGTAACCTAGAGAGATGATTTTATAGGGGCATAGGAAGAGGTAAGAGACCACTCCCAGATACACTTGCTGGGCTTGGTTGGTTTCTAGTAACACTGTTATAGTTTATAAAATTCCCATTGGCTTAGAGATAAAAGCCGAGTTACTTCTCTATTCTGAGAAAAAGACTGCAGCAGGTTTGCTGCTTGCTGCCTCTTTTTAAAGGGCAGCCTACTTCTAAGGAAAACCTGTGCTTGTGTGTGTTTCTGAAAATTCAGCAGTGTGGAATAGCACAGCACAGAGCTGAGAGTGGGCGGGATGGTTTCCTTCTGTGGTCTAGAAAGCAGACCACAAAGGACACTCGGGCCTGTGTCCTGTGGAGTGCTGTGTTAATGGCCCTGCTGGTGGGTTCCTCGTCATCCTCATCAGTCCTGGGAGTCAGGCAACAGAAGCCGGGGTGTGTGTGTGTGTGGTGGTCTCCCTAGATAGCTGCTTGTTTTTATTTATTTCTTCTCTTCCCTTCTACCCTTCCTCCCTTCCTTTCCACGTAGCTGTCCTGGAATTCATACTATAGATCAGGCTGACCTCAAACTCAGAGACCCACCTGCCTCTGCCTCCAGAGTGCTGGGATTAAATAACTGTGCCCGGTCACAGTTGCTGCTGTAAAGGCCGCTGTTTCTGCTCTCTGAGTCTCTGTATACAGCATTGTAACTCTTCAACACAGTTCATTCATGAAAACATTTGTCTTTTTGACTAAAGAAAGTCAAGCCCCATAGAAACAGCTCATCTCATAAGAATTATAGAATCATAAAAATCACGATGGGTGGGGCTGTTAACTCCTGCCCTTCAAGTGTGGCCCTTGTCAGAACCTGTTTTCACCCTTGGTATCCCGAAGGGAATGCAGGCTGAAGCCTTTCTCTCCTTGGCCAAGCCACGGCTGCTCACTCATGCAAATTAGGAGGAGTTGTACCAGCAAGAAACTGTGGAGAAGTCAGAGTTCTTAAGAACCAACTTGTCTGGTTTGCCTAAAATCTATTTTTAAAAATTTGAAGTAGTTGACCTTTTATAGGATTAATCCCTATTCCTTAATTTATATCACCGAACATACAGGGGAATCTCTAATCTGATGTAATTATAAGAAAAAGCAGCCTGTATTACTGAAAATCTGAATTGCTGAGATACATGTGAATATTAATTTTGTAAACTGGGCTAGGAAATCCTGGAAGACCTTGAGTCACTGTTCAGACCTCTCTATAATCACTGTATGAAAGCATCTTGCTAAACACTGATGCGCCTTTTCCAGATACTGTCGGTTGTACAACAAACCCTGAAATAGATGCACACTGTTTAGTAAAATGTGCACGCTTCCCACATACACACATGACCCTCAGGTCCCACCTTCTACCTCCACTTCTCTTCAGCCCGAAGTCCTCAGTTTTATGCCAATCATGTTGTGGCCTCAGAAAACAAAGATAACAAATGTTGTCTTCTAGCAAAGTCCCGTGTCAGGATCCTGACTGATGTGTTAAGTGTCAGGGCAGAAGAGCCCATGGGGTCATTCCCTTCCCAGCCTCCCGGCTTCTGATGGGGTTGTAGTGTTCAGATGAGAAGTCCCATAGAGCCTAAGGAGATGCAGCTGGCTCTGTCTTCCCGAGTTCCCACCCTGCTCTGATAGTAATGGGAACTAATGTGGTGAGCTATGGATGGCTTTGTGATTGTGTTACATCCTCCTCTAGGACTTAAAGATTGACCAGAAAACTCCTCTCCGGGTCCTCCACCGAAGGCCTTTGGCTGTGAGAACTCGGGCCATTCACTCCATGGAGACACACTACCTGGACGAGCATCATTTTCGTCTGTATTTGAAGACCCAAGCTGGAACGTATCCTTCTGCCTCTGCCTTGCAGAGCCCTAGCCAGAATGGGATCAGGATAGTTAATGCTGCCCTAGACAACAGGTTCAGTGATCTAGGAGACACTTATTTGCTAGACACGTGTTCCCGAGTACCCCAGGTCTCCTGCACTCCAGGCTGACCTTGAACTCCTGACCCTCCTGCCTCCACCTCCCAAGTGCTGGGATTAAAGGCCTGTGCCACCTCAGGTGGTCTGGGATAATTTGGAAAGGATTTGAGTGTATTCATTCAGTATTTTTGGAGTAGAATCAATACTTTTTTCTTTTTTAGTTAAATCTTTTTTTGTTTTTATTGAATTATACATTTTTCTCTGCTCTCCTTTCTTCCTCTCCCTCCCCTTCTACCCTATCCTGTAATCCCCATGCTCTCAATTTACTCATGAGATCTTGTCTTTCTCTCCTTTCTATATAGATCTATGTATGTCTCTCTTAGGGTCCTCTTTGTTGTCTAGGTTGTCTGGGATTGTAGACTGTACATTGGTTTTTTTTTCTTTGCTTTATGCCTAGAAGCCACAAATGAGTGAGTACATATTCGTCTTTCTGGGGCTGGGTTATCTCAGTCAAGATTTTTTTCCCCCTAGATCCATCCATTTACATGCATATTTCAAGATGGCATTATTATTTTTTACTGCTGTGTAGTACTCCATTGTGTAAAGATACCACATTTTCCTTATCCATTCTTTGGTTGAGGGGCAAGTAGGTTGTTTCCAGGTTCTGGCTATGACAATACCGTTATGGATATAGTTGAGCACATGTCCTTGTGGTATGATTGAGCATCCTTTGGGTATATACCCAACAGCCATATTGCTAGGTCTTGAGGAAGGTTGTTTCCTAATTTTCTGAGAAATTGTCATACTGATATCCAAAGTGGCTGTACAAGTTTGCATTCCCACCAGCAATGGAGGAGTGTTCCCTTTACACCACAATCTCTCCAGCATAAGTTGTCATCGGTGTTTTTGATCTTGGCCATTCTTACAGGTGTAAGATGGAGTCTCAGAGTTGTTTTGATTTGCATTTCTCTGATGGCTAAGGATGTTGAACATTTCCTTAAGGGTCTTTCAGCCATTTTAGGGAATCAGTACTTTTTGTTTGAAGTCTGTTTTCCCATTTGTATTTCAGAATAGTGTTTTAAACCATGAAGTGCCCATCAGTTCAATGCCAACTTTAAAGTTTACAGTTCTGTGACAGTGTCTTGCCCATTGTTTAGCATATAATAGACTCGGGAAGTACTTTTCATTGGTTCATTTGCCGTCTTTACACATTTTACAAGTCACATGTTCATAACCCTATTTGGTCATCTAACTATTTCAAGTGTTTGCCCAGCTGAGTAAACACAGGCGGTGGAGGGGAGCAGGTATTTTATCCTCTTTAGAATTTGAGACAAGCGCTCACTGTGTTGCCCAGGCAGGCTCATCACAAACACTTAAGCAGTTCCCTGTCTTTGCCTCCAGGATGGTAGGAATATGGACACATGCTGTGTCGGTGCTTCTTGTCATAGTGATTGTAACTTATGTGCAGGGCTATGTGAAAACCAAAAACCAAACTATGTCACCTACTTAAGCAATAATATGTCAGTGTTAGGAGTTTCAAAACTCCAAAATTTTGACCGTCTTTTAAATAGACGAATATAATACATATTCGCTCATAAGTGGCTTTTAGACATAAAGCAAAGAAAAACCAGCCTATAGGTCACAACCCCAGAGAAACTAGAAAACAAAGAGGATCCTAAGAAAGACATACATGGATCTAAATAGGAAGGTGAAAAAAGACAAGATCTCCTGAGTGAACTGAGAGCGTGGAGGTCATAGGTAGAAGGGGAGGGGGAAGAAGAGTGGGGAGTGGAGAGAAATGTTTAGCTCAATAAAAACAATAAAATAGAAGATTGGAACTTAGAGTTTTAAATAGCTATCTGCCAAAGCTGATACTGATCGGTTCCAACTTGCGGCTTCAGGGTCAGAACTGAGTCTCTCAGACAGTGTATCGGAGAGCTCCGGCGGTCTTAGGCCTACTTTAGTATTTGCTTTCTTTTAAGGCTGCTTCTTACTGTGGATCCGAGGCTGTCCCTGATCTCAAGATTCTGCCTCTGCCTTTCAAGTGCTGGGATTACAGGCATGTCTCACCATGCCTGGTTTTCCTATTGCCCCAGATTATAAGAATGAAATAAAACTAATTCTGTCTTTAATTTTACATACCAAGAGGAATGCTTTGTCTCTGGAAGAACTAGCATGATTTCAATCCTTTTGAGACGTTTTTGGAAACAGCTACATGTATGTACTTAATACGCTAACCAAGAAGAGCTGGTAAAACTACAGCTACCACGTGGTTCTCGTAGCACGTGGCCTTATGTGCGCACTTCATGTTGTGCTGTCTCCGTCTCACATGGCTCAGCACGCGGCCAGGTTCATTGCCTTCCATCTGGTCCCTCCAGCACGAGTTCAGGCCAGAACTTTCCATCGCTTCCTCCTTTATTACTGGCTTTCTCTGAAGAAAATGAGGGGAAAAGAACAGCAATTGAAGAGAAATTCTGAATTCAGGAAAAAAAGAGCCACTGGATCATTGTATGCCTTCTGTTTGAGTCAAAACAAGTTATGGGGGAGGAGCTGAAAAAGCGTGTACCGTTGCCTCTCAGCTAGTGCTGGGGAAGTTGTTTTCCTGTACCAACACCATAACCACTTACACTGACTTCTGCTTTTACTAACGCAGTGTTTTTGTGTTATTTTTCAGATGACGTCAGGGCTGCAGTGTGTGCTGTGGAGTGCTGATCTTATTAAGAACAAATGCCAGACTTAACCCTTGCCTTCACAGCGTAAAGACCTATATAGAGAACACAGAGTTGCTAAAGCCAGCCCCCAGAAGAATCTAGCCAGGTGTGGTTCACACTGGCCCTGTTATTCAGGCTTGCTTCTGCTCAAGACAGCCTGGACTACACAGTGGCTCCAAGGCCAGGTTGGAGTATGTGGCAAAAAACTCAGGAGCATACACACAGATAGAAACAGAAAGCAAAAAAAAAATCAAACAAGCAAAAAACTTAATTCTTTTCTCCCAGGTGCCCGTAGCTGCAGCCTCGGGGTGGGCTTGCACCCCTTTTCTGACCTCTGCCATCATGCATACTTGGTATACACTCAAAGACACACATGCACGTGTAAATAAGAAGTATCAAGTAGACTTTTTTTAATTATTTATTTATTTATTAAGGATTTCTGTCTCTTCCCCCCCTACCGCCTCCCCTTTCCCTTCCCCTCCCCCAATCAAGTCCTCCTCCTTTATCAGCCCAAAGAGCAATCAGGGTTCCCTGCCCTGTGGGAAGTCCAAGGACCACCCACCTCCATCCAGGTCTAGTGAGGTGAGCATCCAAACTGCCTAGGCTCCCACAAAGGCAATAGGTGCAGTAGGATTAAAAACCCATTGCCATTGTTCTTGAGTTCTCAGTAGTCCTCATTGTCCGCTATGTTCAGCGAGACCGGTTTTAACCCAGGCTTTTTCAGACCCAGGCCAGCTGGCCTTGGTGAGTTCCCGATAGAACATCCCCATTGTCTCAGTGTATGGGTGTACCCCTCGCGGTCCTGAGTTCCTTGCTCGTGCTCTCTCTCCTTCTGCTCCTGATTTGGACCTTGAGATTTCAAGGTGCTCTAATGTGGGTCTCTGTCTCCTTTCATCGCCTGATGAAGGTTAACATTCAGGAGGATGCCTATATGTTTTTCCTTGGGTTCTCCTTCGTATTTAGCTTCTCTAAGAACCCGAATTATGGGCTCAATGTCCTTTATTTATGGCTAGAAACCAAATATGAGTGAGTACATCCCATGTTCCTCTTTTTGGGTCTGGCTTACCTCACTCAGGATAGTGTTTTCTATTTCCATCCATTTGCCTGCAAACTTCAAGAAGTCCTTGTTTTTTACTGCTGAGTAGTACTCTAATATGTATATATTCCATACTTTCTTCATCCATTCTTCAATTGAAGGGCATCTAGGTTGTTTCCAGGTTCTGGCTATTACAAACAATGCTGCTATAAACATAGTAGAGCATATACTTTGTTGTATGATAAGGCCTCTCTTGGGTATATTCCCAAGAGTGATATTGCTGGGTCCATGGGTAGGTTGATCCCGAATTTCCTGAGAAACCTCCACACTGCTTTCCAGAGTGGTTGCACAAGTTTGCATTCTCACCAGCAATGGGTGAGTGTACCCCTTTCTCCACAACCTCTCCAGCAAAGGCTATCATTGGTGTTTTTTATTTTCGCCATTCTGACAGGTGTAAGATGGTATCTTAAAGTTGTCTTGATTTGCATTTCCCTGATCCCTAAGGAAGTTGAGCATGACCTTAGGTGTCTTTTAGCCGTTCAACTCAGTGCCCCATTTTATAATTGGGTTGATTAGCCTTTTACGGTCTAGTTTCTTGAGTTCTTTATATATTTTGGAGATCAGACCTTTGTCAGTTGTGGGGTTGGTGAAGATTTTCTCCCAGTCAGTGGGTTGCCTTTCTGTCTTAGCAACAGTGTCCTTTGCTTTACAGAAGCTTCTCAGTCTCAGTAGGTCCCATTTATTCAATGAGGCCCTTACTGTCTGTGCTGCTGGGGTTATACGTAGGAAGTGATCTCCTGTGCCCACTTGTAGAGTACTTCCCACTTTCTCTTCTATCAGGTTCTCAAGTAGATTTTTAAAGAAGACTAAATAGTTTAATTTTTCCTCCCATCCTAATGCTAATGTGTTACAAGGAACCCCATCATTGGCAGTCATTTTCTGTGTGGTCCTGTAGAAACTTCCCATTTCATAGATGTTAATTGCCATTATTGAAAAATGGGACCAGATATCAAAACAGAAATGACAAAGGAGGGGTGTTGAAAAGCATTGGGTTGGGCATGATGGCACACGCCTTTAACGCCAGCACTCAGGAGGCAGAGGCAGGTGAATGAGGCTAGCCTGGTTTACATAGTGAGTTCCAGGCTAGGTCTACACAGTGAGAAGCTGTCTCCAAAGGGGGGCGGGGCACTGAACTATATAGTCGATTTAATGTATATCCAAACCTTGGCATTTTGAGATGAGATGAGCTCATAAGAAAAGTTTTCACTGTCAGCACTTGAATGGTGGAGGCGGGAAGGTGCAGGTCATGTTCATGTAGCCCGGGCCACACGGTGCCCTGTCTGAAACAGCAGAGTTGTGGCCTCCCTTGAGTTTGATGTAAACAGATTCCGGTTACTGTGCTGCACCCGGGCTGGTGGGATCCAGGCTGCTGGCAGTGAGCTCATTTTCTGAGATACACATCTCAAGTCCAGGTTTAGAAATGGCCTCGCTTCTGTAACATTCCCTTCCCCTTGGCCAAAGTGGTTGTCGCTGCATGAGCTTTTCCTTAAACAGACCTAGCTACATTAAAGAATTTGTACACGGAGACTTTGGGAGGACCAAGCCGAACATCGGCTCTCTGATGAACGTGACCGCAGACATCCTTGAACTCGATGTGGAGGTAAAGTATTCTCTGGGGAGTGCACACCTGCCAGTCAAATTCAGCCAAATTAGGTCTTTTGACACTAAACCGAATAGCATCATCTGTGTCCGTGGGTGTTTTTTTATATGAGGGTTTTATTTAGATTTATTTTCTTGTATGTGTATGAGTATTTTGTCTGCATGTATGTCTGTGCACCACATGTGTGCCTGGTGTTCCTGGAGTTGAGAAGAGGGTGTTGGGTTCCCCTGGAATCAGAGTTACAGATGGTTGTGAGCCACCAGGTGGGTGCTGGGAATGGAACCCAGGTCCTCTGGAAGAGCAGCTTGTGCTCTGAACCACAGAGCATCTCTCCAGCCCTCTCTGGTATTTGACAGGAGTAAAGCCTCACAGTACCCTTGTAGTATAGGGAAGAATTATCTCTGTAATTATTTTAAACACACAAACCAGGATCCATTGATGATACTTGTGGATTATATAGTTAATTTACTAGTTGGTATCAGGTACTGTCATTTACTAATTTACCTGTAGCATCAGATTAAACCCTTCTGCACTTGAGAAGCAGATTCTGGTGGATTTCTGAACACAAGGCCACCCTGGTCTACATAGGTATTTCTCAAAGAAGGGGCTTTAGGGCTGGACTTAGCCCATCTCAGTAATGGCCGTGGTTGCCAAGGCAGCACTGAATTCAGTCAGTCCCTGTGATCTGCATGGTAGAAGCAGAGACCCACTCTCATCTCCTTGTGTGCTGGGGCATGGGCGTGTGTGTTCATGCATGAGTGTGCACACTCATCCCCTTGTGTGCTGGGGCATGGATATGTGTGTGCGTGCACAAGTGTGTACACTCATCTGTTGGCGTAGACCACTTGTTCATTCTGGGCTACCCAGACCCCCAAATAATCACTCAGAAACTATATTATTTGCAATACTATTTGGCCAATAGCTTAAGCATCTTTTTTACTAGCTCATGTCTTAAATTAACCCATTTCTATTTAATCCGTGTATCGCCACATGGTTGTGGCTTACCAGGCAAAGTTCCGTTTCCAGCATCTGTCTCCAGTGGGGCTACATGGTGTCTCTCTGACTCCGCCTTCTTTCTCCCAGCATTCAGTTTAGTTTTCCCACCTAGCTCGATTCTGCTAAGCCACTGGCCGAAACAGATTTATTCATTAACCAATAAAAGCAAAACATATACAGAAGGACTTCCCACATCACTCATCTTGTGTGCAGTGGTATGGGCATGTGTGTGTATGCATGAGTGTACACACGCACAAACAAAATAAGTTAAATGTTTAAAAAGGGATCTAAGACCCCTTGTTCCAGAGCATGCACTTAGAAATGATAGGAAATAGATAAAGTAAATTGGATTTCTCAAGCCTGGCATAGTGGTGCATCTATAATCCCAGCTCTCAGGAGGCAGGGGCAAGAGAAATGTGAGTTTGAGGCCAGTGAGACTCTGACTCAGAACAAACAGCAAAGCAGGTGATTGTCTCTGGGATCCCTGCCACAGTCTAGATCAGAGTGCTGTGTTGTGTGGCTCTGCCCTTGTAGTATCAGCTGAAGCAGGGTTAAAGTCTAAAGAACAGCCCTTCCGGGCTGTGGGGTCATCCCTGCCTCCCTCCACTGCAAACCCCAGAAGAGGCTAGCGTTCTGCAAAGGTTCATGAAGTGGACATGTGCCCATGTGACCAGCCATGGCAGTCATGTTGTCGTTAGACTGTACATGGCTCTTACATGGCTGCCAGGATCCACATCCACTTGCAGATTGATTAGCCTGTTGAGGCTGATGTAAGGAGACCGACAACTTAGTCTCACGGAAGGTGCCACCCACAGTCACTGCTTTAAAAAATTGGTTATCCAATACACAGACTGAGCAGGTTATATTTAGGGTGTGTGTGTGTGTATTTATGTGTGTATGTAGCAACAATTAATGCCCTAAAGAGACCATGGATTTGAAAGAGCAAGGAAAGATATAGGGAAGGGTTTGGAGGAAGGGAATGAAGGAGAAAATGATGTGATTGTATTATAATCTCAAAATTAAAAATTGAAAACATTTTCTCTAGAATGCTAGGCAAGACCCTACCTTGAACTATGCTCCAATCCATGTTAACAGACAGCTTGTGGTCAGTTTCTCAGCCCCATCAGTAGGACTCCCTGTAGAGCTACTGAGCCATGGTGATCTGCCTCTTCTCCCTGTCCTCTGCCGCCGTTGTGGCTCTTTGTGTCCCAGTTTTAGTTTGAGAGGCTACTCATTAACTTAAATATGATTATTTGGCACATGGCTTTATCTAAAACACTACACAATGCATTTTGGGATTTATTAGAGCAGTTTGCACAATATTTGCTTGTCTAGTGGTTGAAGAAGCCTTGAGTGTGAACTGACCTGTGGGCTGATGAGCACATTCGTTTCAGAGAGGTGCTTCACACTCTGGGTTGGGTTGGGTTGGGGGTAGTTAATTATTTATTTATTTTTATTGGTGGTGGTTTTTTGTTTTTTTTCTAGGCAGGCTTTCTTTGCGTAGCCCTGGCTGTCCTAGCTCTGTAGACCAGGCTGGCCTTGAACTCACAGAAATCCTCCTGCCTCTGCCTCCCAAGTGCTTTTTGTTTTTAAATATATCCCAGGCTTGCTTGGAACTTGCCTTGTGGCTCACGCTAGCATGTACTAATCTGTAGTAGCTCCAGGTATACACCGTTGCACCCACATAAGCCACTTCCTAAGGGAGGTCCACCGAGAGGCCGGATAAGGTGTGTCTGGAATGTGATATGTGGAACTGTACTAGATTGCTTACTGTAATTTTAATCTGGAAGAACAAAGGGAAGGTAAGTAGCAACAGAGACTGATCGGATTTATTTAGATGCTTTTGATGTTTTGGAGCAGGGTTTGATGTAGCCCAGGTAGGCTGTAAACTCTGACTCCTGCCTCTACCTCTGAAGCGCTAAGATTGCAGGCATGTTTCGTGATAGCCGACTTGACTGGGTTTTAAAAGAAGCAAAGCTTCTGAAATGAGAAGCTGCTTGGTGGTTTTGTAGCTCTAGTGATAGTCATATTCATTCGCTTCCCCTTTAGTTAGAGACTGCTCGAGCCATGTGCCACTTAACACTGGTCCCGCTAGCTGATACCCTAGTGACATCATGCCTTAGGTTAAGTACGCCATGGTGTTTGCCCAGTGATGGAGTCACCGATGACACATTTCTCAGAATGTGTTCCCACCATTGAGTGATACATAGCTGTATTTTGTTAAGCAGGAGGTAATCAGAGCAACAGTTGTTGAAACTTGTGAGAAAAATAGTGTGGCTGCCCAAATTTGAATTTCTTCATACTTTATTCATAACTGACATGATGACGTGTCCACTAGAGGTATAAAGTGATTGTGTGTCTCTTAGTTCAGAAATGGCCTTCAGGGTTGCAGTTCTTCTCAGGGTCATTTCTCCTGCACACAGTGACGCTTCCCCAGAAATGCTTGCCGGAGTTTCTCTTTAGTGGCTTTCCTTCCTCTCAGTCTGTAGATGTTGACTGGCCCCCTGCTCTGGATGACTAGCTCCCACAACTGGACACAGAGGGCTTTCCTGACGTGGTGCGGACATACCGGCGGCGTATCCTGGAAAATGACTTACCCACCAACACAGTGTCTTCAAAACGGCTTGGATCATGTTCATCTGTTTCTGAAGTTCACTGTAACATCTCAGGATCTATATGTACGCATATTTTGTGTTCTGAGGATGTCTTACGTTTTCTCATTCTGTCTCATGGCCACAGAACCAAAATAGGAATAATCGAGCCATTTTCCTTTTTAATTCTGTCACTCAGAGAAGTGTGCAGTGGGAGACACTGTTAAGAGGAGCTGTGACTTCTTCAGTGAGATTTCCCATGGGAACCCTTGCACCTTTAAAGGAAAGTGCTCCAGTTTTCAGATCATCTGAATAAACGCTGCAACTAGACTCACGTGCTAGAGTGTCCTGTGGATTTCTAGTATCTCCAGTGCACATTTGATAGGACTATTTCTCCCGGTTACCCTCAAGTGTTATCAGTGGAAGGACTTTAAGGTGAGATTTGTCATAAGGCCTAATGACCTCAAGTTACTAGTTTGACGATCTAAAGTTGTCAGTACTTGTCTCCTGTAGAACCTGTGACCGTGCTGGGGGTGAACCCGTAGAGCCATGGTTCCCATCTACGACCGTGCTGGGGGTGGACCCCTAGAGCCACGGTTCCCACCTGTGACCATGCTAGGGGTGAACCTGTAGAGCCATGGTTCCCACCTGTGAGTCGTGACTCCCATAGGGGTTGCATATCAGATCTCCTGCATATCAGATGTTTATAATACAGTTCATAACAGCAGATTACAATACGTTTATGGTTGAGGTCACCATCATATAAGGAAGGCACCGCATTAACAGGTCACAGTACTGGGGAGGGGGAGAGCCACTGGCTTTTGACACTTTCCTGCACCCTTTAAGGAACGTGAAACAAGTGCCTTCAATAACTTCTTTCCCAGGTTACAGATTCAAAAATCTGAGCTTGCTAAACAAATACAAACACATTTTACAGTGTTTCAACTATTTTCTAACTTCAAACATCTTAATCTTAATAAGGTATATCTAACTTTATATCTAATTTCATAAACAAGGAAACAGTTAAAGGACGCCTAAGATACCAGTTACTCCTGTTGACCAGGACTGGAACTGAAGTTGTCCCTCCAGGGTCCTTTCTGTACACACTTGTCATGAGCACCTGTGGCTCCTCTGGCTGACCGTGCTCTTGAGGGGGCCAGTTAGATGCGCAGTGCCTTCTGGAATTGGGTAGCAAGTTGCTCCCAGGAAGTGGCTAATGCATGTCTTAGATGATCTCATGTAATTATTATTTGTAATGAATGGCATGATGAAGAAGAGAAGCCTTAAACATATTGAACCAAAAGAAGTTGAATTAATCATTGAAAATTCCAGAAGAGAAACTCAATAAAATACGAATTTAAGTGTAATTTTTATCATCTGGCACAACTTCTTGACCTTTGTCCTTCCTCCCTTCCTCCTTCCCTCTCCCATCCTCCCTCTCTCCCTCCCTCCCTCCTTCAGTTTCTCTGCACACAGTTCACAGTGTAAGATATATTTTAGTCTGAGGGTCATGCTGCAGCCGGGCCATACAGATCTGAGTGGCCTGTGCTACCACCTCAGTCCATGGTGATGTCTGGGCCTGGGCTGCTTCAGAGGACCATGTCTGGGGCCCGTGGTCTTACCACAGTTGGGTCTGTGTTAATGTCCATGACCCATGTTACAACCAAAGGCCACGTGGATGCCTGGGGTCTAGGCCACAACCATTGGCCATTCTAGTGTCCGAGGGCCATGCCGCCACTGGGGTCATACTGATCCGGGCGAGCTGGGGCAATGATGTCTGGGCTCAAGTTGCTGCTGAGGGCATGTCTGGGTCAGTGGTCCTGCTGAAGCTGGGGTCTGTGGTGATATCCATGGCCTGTGTTACCACAGGGGGCCATAGGAACCATGTGTGTTGAAATCCACGGGCCTTGCTGAGCTGACTCCGCCCTCCATACAGGTGGCCTCACCCCTTCCTTACCTTGCAGCCTGAGAACTGGTCCCACCCCTCACAGGAGAGCTCCACCCCACTCCCTACCACTAGCTTGGGAGAACTGTCCCAAGGCCGTCCCTTGCCTGAGGAGGTGGCCCTGACCAGCTCAGCCACCACCCAGGCCCACATCCTGGGCCTCTGGTTGGCCCACCTTAATATCTAATCCATTTAGGACCTGCTGGATTGTATAAAGGGCTGGTCCTGCAGAACAATATTTGCAGACTCTCCATGACTGGGGACAACTGCAGGAGATCTGAGAGGAGTTTTGGTGAGGGTCCAGTGGAGATGGTGTGTCAGAGGCCAGAGGACCTCTGCACATCTGCAGTGAACATCTGTGGGCAGGGCCGGCAGGAGAGAGGGTAGACTGCACGACACACGGCAGCCTTCAGGGCCACTGGGATGAACGAGGTGTTGGAGAGGTGGGGGTGTGAGGTGGTCTTTTTGTTTGTTTTTAATTAATTTGGGGGGGCACTGGAGGGACTTGGGAGGTGAGTGGGGTTGGGGTGCATAAAGTGAAATTTCTAAAGAATAAAGAATTAGGTTATGAAAAAGATGGATTTTAGATATTATAGCAGGAAAACGTTTTTGCTTGAGGTGAAAAGGGAAGCCTGCTGCTTTGAGACCATGTCTCATCGTCAGTGAATAGTAGCAAAGGGTTTTTCTTCACTGTCTGAAACATGCAAAGGGGATGACAGAGCTTAGCTGATACAGAGCTACAGGCTAAAAACTTCTAGTGAGTAAACTTTCAGCTTCTGATGAAATTTCGCTGCAAAAGAAGTTTAAATAATTTAGCGTAAATCATGGTTTCTTTTAGCTCAGCTTTGAATCCAGTGAGCCCAAAACACAATGCCAGGAACTTCCAGCAAACTTTTTCTTGAATTATTTCCTGTTGAAGTGGCTGCTGAGGTCCATGGGACTTGGGGGTCACAGGAGCAGGAAGTATTTTATTACCTTGGTTTCCCTTCTATATGCTCTATTTAAATTAGGAGCATTGTTAGTCGCAGAATGAGCTTTTTGTTCTTACAAATATAATCTATAGTTTAAGGGAAAAAACTCCAAAGAACAGGAGGAATCAGAAAAAAAAAAAAACCAGAATTAATAAATGAGAATTTTCCTAGTAAAGAAACTGGTTCCTTTGCAAATTAAATTGATTTTAAGTTAGATTTACATTTCCTAAGAGAAAAAACAGGTTTTTCTTTTTTCACTTGGAGCTTTATTGTTTTTAAATTAAATTTATTCTTTGATAGTTTTATAATGCACATAACACAAGTGGTCACAAACCCCCATCCTTTTTGGTTTTATTTTTGAGACAATGTCTCTCTGTGTACCTGTCCTGAACTCAAAGGTATCCGCCTACCTCTTCCAATAGGATTAAAGGCGTGCACCACCACACCGACCGCCATCCTTTCTTACCTCCATCCCCTCCCCAGAGAACCCTCTCCGAGACCCTTCCCACTTTCACGGCTTCATTTTGTGACCCACTGGGATTACAGCCTTTGTGGGCATGGATGTGGAACACGGTGAGCTCACATACAGCTGCAGCGTTTAGGACCACACCCCTTCAAGCAAACGTCAAGAGCTAGCAGTTCCTCAGGTGGGGACAGGTCCCTGAGACCCCCTCCCTGATGACTGCCCCAGTCATGCCATCTTGTCGAGACGGTGATGTCTCAGCATCCTCATCAGCCAGCTCATCTGTTATTTCTGCTCCTTAGTCTGGGTTGGAGGTCCACACAGGAGAACGGACTGCGTGTGGTAAGCTTTGTGAGGAAGGTCCCTGGAGACAGGGTCTCCAGCTGCAGCGTGGACTGGACCTGAGGTCAGGATTCTCCTTCCTCTGCCTCTCAAGAGTGTTTGGATTGCACTCGGGCCATAACACCCGTCCAGGCGGAAGCTTTTCTGAATGGGTTTGTACAGGCACCCGCTTACCTTGCAACTTAGGTAGGGAATGTGTTTTCCTTTAGACTTCCGTTATCGAGGGAGGTCAGGGCAGGAACTGACGCAGGAGCCACGGGGAAACGCCGCTTCCTGGCTCACTCCTCGTGGCTTGCTCGGTCTGCTTTCGTATAGCACCCAGGACCACGAGCTCGGGTAGCACTGCTCATGGTGGGCGAGGCCTTCCCACACCAATCCTTCATCAAGACTGCACCACAGACTTGCCCCCGGGCCTAGCCTATGGAAACACTTCCTCCATCAAGTCCTCCTCCACGCAGATAGTCTAGCCTGTGCCAAGTTGACATAACTTTATTACCATGAGAAAAAAAATGACTTTCATATCTTTTAATTCTTTTCACTTCAAAATAATTCCAAACTTAAAAAGTACTGAGAAAAGTACAAAGGAACTTTCCCACCGAGCTGCTGAGCAGGCAACACCTCACCATCTCAGATACATCAGTGTGTGATTCCAGGAAGGCATCTTGTAAATCACAGGACGCCCACCATACCAGGAAGTCAGCACTGACAGACTCCCATTATCTAACCCGAAGGCTTCCCTCGGGTTGCCCTTGTTTGTCATGGGCTTCAGGGTCGAGTCACCACGCTCTGTAGTCAGTGGTCATAGTGACATCATGAAGCGGTTTTCAGATTTCAGACCAGTTAGTCAGTTGTCCACCCCTCAGTCCAGTGTGCCCCGTGCTTCCTTATCAGCCTCGGGCGTGGGAGAATGCCACAGAAGAAATGGTTTCTCGCATCCTACCAAGTGTCAGCCAGTTGCCAAGTTTTCCAGTTACTGGGGGGTGGGAGGTGGTATTTGGGTAAGGTATGGTCTATCTCCAGTCTAACATTCCCCCTCACCCCTGCTGGCCAGTGCCGTGTAATAGACCAGCTCTTCACTCGCCCGACTCAGCTACTACTGTGCCAAGTACTGTCTGCCAGACTGTGTCCTTCCTTCTCGTGTGCTCACTGGCATCCCATGGGCAGGCCGGGCTTTCTTCCACTCTCCGTTCATCCGCGTCGTCGTAGCCTTGGTTTTGTTTTGTGGGGTATTGGGGACTGGGCCAAGACAAAGCGGCCTTTTGTCACTACCACACCCCACTTACAGATCCCCATTTCATCCGATGAGGTGGTAATTTGTTACTAACATTATTTTTCTAAGAATCGTTCTGAGTAGTGGGAGCGCAAGCTCGTTCCTGTGTCCTTTTGACATCATCTCCATCTTTCTTCGAGTATGTTCTTACTATGACACAGAGCTCATCTTTGTATTTCCTCTGTACTAGCCATGAAATCGACAATTTCTCTGAGAGGATCTGGTTCCATTTGTGGGAAATGCTACTTTTCTAGAATAAACTTCCTATGCTTACATGTGTGTGTCCATGCATGCTACCGCAGACGTATGGAGGTCGGGATAATTTACGGGATCAGTTCGTTCTTGCCTACCATGTGGGTCCAGGGGATTGAACTTGGATGGTCAGGCTTGGCACGAGTGCCTTTGTCCACTGAGCCCTCTCAACATCCCAAAAGTATTTAATCTTTTTTTTTTTTTTTGAGACAAGATGTCATGTAGCCCAGACTGGCCTTGAACTTACTATGTAGCCAACAATAATCTTAAACTATTTCCTGCAACCAAGAGCCTGGAATATAGGTGTAGAGTATGCCTGCTTCATGTGATGCTGGAGAGCAGGGCCCCCTGCAGGTTAGAGGAGCAATCGAGCTATCCCCCAACCCCAGAAAATGGTATTTAGAAACCAAGGTTTGGGGGTCACATGTGCTCATTGCTATTGTGGATTGCTGTTCGTAAGCCCTCTCATAGAACACGTAACATCTAGAAATTTCTATATATACCAAAAAGCTATGGTTATAATTATCAGCATTTCCAGTGTCTGCCCTCTATTTTTCTTTTTCAAATTTCTTTCTTTTTGTTGTTTTGCTTTTTTTTTTTTTTTTTTTTTTTTTT
>NW_026067920.1:24071038-24084154 GCF_014885135.2 Alexandromys fortis
TTTTTTGAGACAGTTTCTCTGTAGCTTTGGAGCCTGTCTGTCCTGGAACTAGCTCTTGTAGACCAGGCTGGCCTCGAACTCACAGAGATTCGCCTGCCTCTGCCTCCCGAGTGCTGGAATTAAAGGTGTGCACCACCCCACCCCCAGCCTTTTCAAAATTCTTAATTCTCCGCTCTGATGGTAAATCTGACTCCTGTTAGCTTCAACGCACACCACAACATGCACATAAAACCCTTAGAGTAACTACCCTCCTATTGCTTCCTCCAAGATCACTATAATCCCATTATCAATAAAATCTGAACAGACTAATAATGAATAAGGAGATAAAACTAACAAAAGACCCCCCCAAAATCCTAGACCTGATGGTTTCACTGCTACCATTTAAAGAACTGATAGCAATCTCCAACTTTTCTAAGCTCTGATGGCAAAATCCAACAATGACATCACTAAGGGAAAACTCAGGCCACTATTTCTTATAAACATACGTGAAAAATTAAGATGCTAGCAAGACAAACTCAACAGCATACTCAAAAGAGTATGACTATTGCCATGTGGGATTGCCTCAAGGGTTCAAGGATGGGTCAGTATGACAAAAGCAGAATTCCCATGACATTTTTGGCAGAACTGTTCTAAACTGCGTATGGAACCACAAGAGAGAGCAAGTAAAGTGAGCGGAAGCCCAAAGAATAACATTGGAGAGAAAGGCATGGTGTCTCAATGGGAAATCCTAGGGCTCTTCTGACGAGTGGGAAGATCGTGAGTTTGAGGCATACAGCAAGACCCGGGCCAGCCTGGGATATACAATAGGGCCACATTTCAAAATAATAGCAAAGACTGCGGATGTAGCTCAGTCGGCAGGACGCTTGCTTAGCACGCATGAGTCCCTGGGTTCCAAGCTCAGTACATCGTTAAAATAGTGTGGTGGTGTCTGCCTGGAACTCCAGCACTCAAGGTCATCCTCAGTGACACAGGAAATCTGAAGCCAGCCTGACTACAATACTTGATTTCAAAATGTAACTAAAAGTTGCAGTAGTCAAAATAGCAGGTATTCGCTCAAGTAGACCCACACCGTGCCAGCCCCGGGAATAAGTTCATGCATTTACATCTAGCTTCTTTCTGACAGAAGTGTCAGGAATGCACAATGGGGAAAGAACAGTAAAAGGCTCTGGGAACTGGGTCTACCTGCCCATGTATGCGATGAGTTCCTCAAGTCACACCATTTACAAAGATCACCTAGAGCTCACCTCAAACGTTCAGAGCTAAAACTAAAACTCCTAGGGGGGAAATGGGGGAAAGGCAACCTGACCGTGCTTTAGGCAATTGTGCTTTTGACTTGCCACCAAAAAGCCACCAACGAATGCAAAAGTAGACAAATGGGATTACTAACGAAAAGGGCTTCCTTGGAACAGCAAAGGAGAGAAGAAAGTGGAAAGACCACCCCCAGAATGGGGCATCTGATAGCAGGCTGCTGTCCAGAACAATCCAATAGAAGAAGACAAAGGATGCCCTGCTGTGGTGACATGCCTTCAACCCCAGCAACCTCTGATCTACTTAGCAAGTAATAAGACCACACACACACACACACACAAAGGATGTAGTTAGTAAAATGGACCAAAACCCATTACATATGTTCTCAACAAAGGGTCAACAAGCCTATAAAAAAAGAAAACTCAATCAGGGAGACAAAAATTAAAATGGGACGTCACTTCATGCCTATCAGAATGGCTATTAAAAAAAAAGAGGGAAGTTGGGCTGAAGAGATGGCTCAGCATCTAGCAGAGGACCAGAGTTCCCAGCATCCATGTCAGAGGGCTCACAACCACCTATAACTTTGGCTTCTGGGAATCCAATGCCATCTTCTGGCCTCCTAGGGCACCAGCACTCATGTATGCACCACACACGCACACGCATGCACATACACACGCACACACACACACACACACACTCACATGGAGAAAGCTAACAAATGCTGGTAAGAACATGGAGTAAGGAGAAACTGCACTGTTGGTAAGAATGTATGTTGGTTCAGCTGTTATGGGAGTTCCTCAATCCCATTATTGGGTTTATATATCTACGTCCCAAGGGGGAAAAATCAGTATGTTGATATCTACACTCACCAAGCAGATGAGCAGATGAAGAAAACACAGTACAAATACACAGTGAGATGGGATTCAGCCATTTAATGGGGGAAACCCTGACATTTGCGATGATGTAGACAAGCCTGGGATAAAACTAAGGCCAAGAAAACAGATACTTCATGATGTAGTCCACACATGAAATCTAAAATCGCTGAAGTCAGAATGGGGTATTGGAAGGTTGGGATGCACTTGAGAGGAACTGGGGAAACAGGCAGTCAAAGGACACAATTTTGGGGATCATCTTTAAAGAAATAAAGTTGAGATGACCCCATGGATAAAGGCACCTCCCCCAAACCTGGTGACCCGAGTTTGCTTCATGGGACCCACGTGATGGGAGGAGAGGGCTGTCCTCTAGGGCCAGTTCCTCAGATGTGCTCTTACCAGCAAACAGATTAATAAAATCTGATAAAAATGTACACCTAAACCGGGTGGTGGTGGCGCACGCCTTAAATCCCAGCACTCGGGAGGCAGAGGCCAGCCTGGTCTACAAGAGCTAGTTCCAGGACAGGAACCAAAAACCTACGGAGAAACCCTGTCTAGAAAAATTAAAAAAAAAAAAGTACACCTAAAAAACTTTCTGAGAGTAAGAACACACACACAGAAGTTCCTTATCTCAACCTCTGCTCTTCTCGTCACGGCCACGTGCAAGCCATGAAGGGAACTCAAAGATCCTGACCACACTGCCCCCTGAGACTTCGTCCCTGGGGCGGGGCAGCCGGGTGTGATGGCATATTCCTTCAATCCTAGCACTCAGGAAGAGTTTGAGACAGGCATGGTCTACATAGTGAGTTCTAGGGCAGCCTGAGCTACATGGTGAAACACTGTCTCTGAAAAAAAAAAAAAAAGACAAGAAAAAAGAAGAAAATCTTTGAAAAAGGGATATCAATTGTTTCCTGAGACACCATTTCAAAGGGCAGTTACAGAGAAAAGCATTGCTGAGAACATTGTAAAACGCCTAATGTTTCTAAACAACCCAAACAACTGCTCCTTAGAACAAGAATGTGACAAAGAGTAAGGGAAGTTAACTGAGATTTCGTGAGCAAATAGCAAAATTTTAGCAAGCATTTTGAGAAAATGGTTTATTTCATCGCCAAGAAAAAAAATCACAGTATACAAAGATATTACAAAAGTAACACAATGTTTTGTACAATAAAAGACATCTTGACATTTAAAAAATATTTCATCTTGATACAAAGGTTAATGTCTTAGATAATAGTATCTGAGAACTCTAAAAAAATAATTTCCTGAGTGCCTTGAAGTCCATTTATTATCAAGCATATAAAATAAGTTTCAAATGCAGACAGCTCAGCAGGAGAGCACTTGCCCAGCAGTTATATGACTCGGGGTTCAATTCCTGTATGATGCTCCCCTCCTTTCCCCTCAGAAATCTAAATATTTTAAACCAGATGCAGTGTGGTGGCATACGCCTACAACCCCAGCACTTGGAAGGGAGAGGCAGGTGGACAGTAAATTCAAGATCAAAACAGCAACAGATTTCACTATTTAGCTGAGATTTTTGAATCCATGGCCAACAGTATTTTCCAATTCTTTGACAACTGATTGATGTCTCCTATGTTGCACAGGCTGATTGTCAAGTCCTACCCTCAAGCACACCTCCCGCCTCAGCCTTCCAGGTGCTGAGGCTACAGGCGCGAATCTCCGTGAGGTCTAGTGAAGATTGAAAGTCACAGGGATCCTGAAGCACGCCAACCTTATCCTAATGTTTTGATTAAAAAAGCTTAAAAAGAAAATGACACAAGATGTTTTTAGCTTCTCTTTCTGAGCTCAAGAGATATTCATTCTGTTTATACGGAGAAAGCAAGAACTAAGTGGTGATATGAGGATACTGGCAACAGGGGAAGAGATGTGGTGCACAGGTGGAGTTTGGGAAGGAAGGCCCATGCCCTCCAAACCAGGTGAAATACAAGCTGGGCGATGGTGGCGCACACCTTTAATCCCAGCACTCGGGAGGCAGAGGCAGGCGGATCTCTGGGAGTTCGAGGCCAGCCTGGTCTACAAGAGCTAGTTCCAGGACAGGCACCAAAAGCTACGGAGAAACCCTGTCTCGAAAAAAGAAATACAAGTGCAACTAGGGAGAAAGGGGAAACGTGGCTAAACGCATTTTAAGTTATAAAATGAGTTCTGTGACCAGGAAAACAGCACCTGGAAATAAAACATCATTTGAAAATACTCTAAGCACAGATGCAGATGAACCTTAGTTCCATTTAGAGGAGAAACTAAGAAAGAAGTCAATGTGGGGTAACATCTGCTGAGCTTTCTAACAGCTGTGTTATCAGTGCCAACTACTACCGAATTGCTACAATCATCTGATTTGGGCATGCAGATCAATATGGTCAAATGCTTCCCCGGCAAAGCCCAATTAAATTAAATCTGTCACTGATGTCCAGAACCACATAAACTTGGTGTGACTGTGCACACCTGCAATCCCAGCACTCCCGAGGTAGAAGCAGAAGGATTCGAAGGTTAAGGTCATCTTTGGCTATGTAGCAGGTTTGAGGACAGCTTGAACTTTATGAAACCCCATCTCAAACAGGAGTTCAAAGGAGGTGGTCAGCTTCGCATATACACTGAGGAGAGACCTAGATTTGCTGCTGTCCTGACAGATTCGGGAGATGAAGAATCAAGGACGACATTAGAAGCACAACACGACAGTTTCCAGAGCTGGTGAGGTGCGGAAAAGCAAGCCAAAAGCAAGGCTTCGATACATCAGACTAACATTTAAATTTATTTTGTAATTTTTTTTCTGTTTCCCCCTACAAGGGGTTGAACACAGGGTCTTGCAAACATTAAGCAAGCTCTAACCACTGAGTTGCATCTTAGCCTTTTCTATCTTTATTCTGAGACAAAATTTCCATAAGCTGCCCAGGCTGGTACTGAGCTTACTATGCAGCCCAGGCAGGCCTTGAACTGTAATGTCAAGCAGAAAGATGACAGACATGGGCTAGAACATCTGGTTAGATTCCTGATAGAGAAGTAGACGGGCTTTATGAGATTAAAGGGAATGAGGACATCTTCTAATAAAGAAAAGGTTTTAAAAAGCATGTTTCTTGAAAATATTGGTATTAAGCTATTTTTTAAAAGACTTATTTTATTATGTATACAATGTTCTGTGCCTGCATGTATGCCTGAAGGCCAGAAGAGGGCACCATATCTCATTACAAATGGTTGTGAGCCACCATGTGGTTGCTGGGATTGAACTGAGACCCTCAAGAACAGTCAGTGCTCTTAACTGCTGAGCCATCTCTCCAGCCCAAAGCTAATTTCCTAAGTAGCCTTAGTGGTATGAGTCTAAATAATATAAAAATAGAAAACAAAAACCCTCCATACCTTGAAATCTCACTTCAGTGATCCTACCCTCCCCCGTCTCTGTCTCTGTCACACACACACACACACACACACACCACACACACACACACACACACGCACACACACCTAAAAATACCAAGAAACCCCAGAAACCCCTTAGGGGTCACTTTAGTCTATGGGCCTCAACAATAATAATGAGTTTATTTCCCAATGGCATAGCCATTACACGTTTTACCTTAAATCTGCTTAAAAGCAAATATCAATTCATTTAACTAATACATTAATACATTACAAAAGACACATAGCTTGTCTTGAGGACATATGAAAGAACAAGTCACACCAAGCACATCCAATTTCGGCATCTTTCAAAGTAAGAATCATAGAGCCCTCTACAGTTACTACTTCTGCACCCTCTCTTTATAGTCTATATACCTAAAGCTTTATAGCTCCCTAGATTTAAGTCCTGAAACATATTTAAAAAAAAGTATATGCAAAAGAATCACTCAACTGCTCACTCTGCAGAGTGTCAATACTTGAATATTGACTATTCTGAGCAAAATTATGACTATTTGCATCATTCGACGGTCCAGGCTCATTTATCAGGCTGTTTTCGACACAATTGAAGCTTGACCTATTGAATGAATCTGGCTGAGAAACAAAGGCAGAATTAGATCTGGTGCCTGCTGATATACTGGCAGAAGGCATCTGGTGTAGTTGTCTCAGGTCTCTTTGGTCTAACCTTGAGTTACATGAAGGGTTTTCAAGATTGATGCTCACAAGTCTTGGATTATCAGTGTCCCCCACGTTATCATTGCTGGTTGTCATCAAATTCACAGGGTTATTAGCCAGCATGTTGACATCAGAAATGCTATATAAGTCGGCCGGTGACATGGATGGCGTTTCCATTCTAGCTAGGCCATCAGTATAGAGGCAAGCATTAGGAGCACTTAACTCGATACCAGGCACTTCTAGGAACCCAAGGGTGCCTGGTGAGTTAGAGGGCACTGTTGCTGCTGAGAAGCTACTCAATGTATTTGTACTGACTGAGCGTGAGGTGGGGTGGGTCACTGGTGACCAGCTTGTAGGTGGAGAGACCACCGAGGCCATGGCTGGTGGGTGATGCCGTCCACTTGAGATGGGCACAGATGAAGAATAGTAGGGTTCGGCTTGACTTGACACTCCCGAAGACCTGGGCATTTCTGGTAAAACGGTACCATGAGAAAACAAGTTTGGTTCTGTAGAAGAAAATGTATTTTATAAATTAAGGTGAACTAATTAACCTAAAGCATTATTTTTGAATTGAAATTATAAAAACCCACTAAAATTTTTCCAGGGAACTGATACATTTCAAATAAAAAAAAATAAAGCGCAAAAATTATTACATGATTTCAAAACTAAATTCAGTAATATGTAATTGCTTTATAAATAGATGAAAAATTATTTTGAAAAATGTTGGTATATATAATTTTCTTCAAGTTAAATATGAAAATCCAACTTTTTGAGCCATATAGGTACATCTTTAAAACATGGCAGATAAGTATCGGATATAGTCTCTACTTTTAGGAGAAAATGGAGAGACGGAGAAGACATTCATGGGGAAACTAAAAAATAGTTTTTAAGACTTACTAAGATATGGTACTACAAAATTCCCTATCATAAAAACTGTATTTATTGACATATTACAAAAGTATTATATAAACCAGGATAAAGTACCAATTTAAGGAAAGAAGATGGAAAATTTGTCAGGGGCTCATAAAATATCTTCTATCAAAGGCCAGATGGTTTTAAGGTATGTTGGGTGAGCAACCTCTGTTGGAACTACTCGAATCTGTTGCTGCAGAAGGAAAAAGGGAGTCTAGGTCTGGAGTGGACTGGGCCTGCCAGCAAGTGCTCACATGCCTGAGGTCTGCTGCAGCACCGCTTAAAAAGGCAGTGAGAGACACTGCAACCAAAGGAGCTTAGCGCCATATCCACATCATTTCTCCCAGGACACAGTGCAATT
Source organism: Alexandromys fortis (assembly GCF_014885135.2). Classification (NCBI taxonomy): domain Eukaryota; kingdom Metazoa; phylum Chordata; class Mammalia; order Rodentia; family Cricetidae; genus Alexandromys; species Alexandromys fortis. The sequence goes on from NW_026067920.1 coordinate 24,078,506, forward strand.
AGCAATTTTACCAGCTGTGATGGTTTGAATACGAATGAGCCCTATAGACTCATGTTTGAATACTTGGCCCACAGGGAGAGGCACTATTAGGAGGTGTGGCCTTGTTGGAGGAAGTGTGTCACTGTGGAGGTGGGCTTTGAAGTCTCATATGCTCAAGCTATGCCCAGTATGACACACTGGGGCTTCTGCTGCCTGTGGATCTGGATGTAGAACTCTCAGCTCCTTCTCCAGCACCAAGTCTGCTTGCATGCCATCACGAAGAGACTGAACTAAAGCTCTGAAACTGTAAGCCAGTCCCAGTGAAATGTTTTCCTTTGTAAGAGCTGCCGTGGTCATGGTGTCTCTTCCCAGCAGTACAACAGGGACTAAGATACCAGTGTATCAACAAAATGTAACTGCTTGACAATAAAATCCCCAAAATAGAATCAGTTTCCAACACAACCTCCAGAGGCACAGAGCAGCTAAATGCAATATTGAAAGCATGAGAAAATCTGTAGAAAATAAAAATATTTAAAAAGCATTTATTCCTAAAATATGGAATAACAACATTTAATAGGGATAAAATACCTTTTTTGATGAATCTTCCATCTCCAATTGACCCTGAGGGGACAGTTCTTATTCTCTCAGGAAAGTTAGCTGCTATGATAAAAATTTTCTATTATTAAATGTAACTTGAAAAAAGTTTATAATTAAAAAAATTTAAAAACCAGTAAAGCAAAGAAATTAGTTTAAATATAAATCAATCCAAAATATTCTTACCACAATCTTGCATCAGTTTCTGAAAAAGTAGAGTTGTTTTTTGTTTCTTTGATTTATTGCCATATGCATCTGATTAAAAAAGAAAGCAGACAAAAACAGTAAGTCATCATGGGTTCTATCCCCCCACCATTAAGTAGGCACACTGAGAGCACACGGCAGTGCTTTGAGTGATGTGAGTCATATAGACCTGTAGAGACATACAGTACAGATCTGTACAGTAGATCCTGTAGAGACATACAGTACAGATCTGTACAGTAGATCCTGTAGAGACATACAGTACAGATCTGTACAGCAGATCCTCTATCAGCTGTCAGGGACACTTTGAGTGATGTGAGTCATATAGACCTGTAGAGACATACAATACAGATCTGTACAGTAGATCCTGTATCAGCTGTCAGGGACACTTTTCTTTTAAGCAGCTAAACTAGTCATTTTTTCACCCTAAAAACATATAAGTCAACATGAACTAATGAAATAAGGTCTGGGAATACATAAACCAAAACAGATACCATTAAAAACCTTTCCAAATATAAAAGGGCACAGTAAGTACAAAAAGTGAATCCAAAAATAAACAATGAGAGAAAATATGATCCAACAGTTCAAGAACTCTCAAATTACTGAAACCCTCCTAAGAAATGTAAAAAGCAAGAAAAAAAAAACAAAGACACAATCCTGAAAACGTTCAGGAAAAGAAAATCTAAAATACAAAGATATAAAACTGCATTCAAAAGCCAGGCGGTGGTGGTGCATGCCTTTAATCCCTACACATGGGAGGCAGAGGCAGGCAGATCTCAGTGAGTTCGAGGCCAGCCTGGTCTACAGAGTGAGTTCCAGGACAGCCAGGACTGCTACACAGAGAAACCCTGTCTTGAAAAACAAAACAAACAAACAAACAAACTGCACGCACGTGTTTATTTTACAATATTACCAGCGTGATCAGTTTAAGAAGATGATTTGTTCTTAGCTGAGAATGCAGCTGGGCTGGTTCAGCACTTGTTAGTGTGCATAAAATGCTGCGTTCTACCCCTAGCACCACATTTAACAAGGTGGAGTGGGGAGCACAGTGTCCCATGTCTGCAATCCCAACAGTCAGGAGGTGCAGGCAGGAGGCTCATTCGGCCTTAGCTATACAGCAAGTCCATAGACATCATGGAGTACATGAGACTCTGTTTCCAATACACACACACACACACACACACACACACACACGTATATAGTGTATGTGTGTGTGTGTGTGTGTGTGTGTGTGTGTGTGTGTGTACATGACTGCCCTCATACCTTTTTCATCTGGCAGGTATCTGAAATCCATAGATTCACTAACTTCCTGGTCGGAAGGTCTCCGCAGCTGCATCTTCACTGTCACAGGCTCCAATATGGCTTTGCAATATGGAGGAGTCTTGAAAACAATAGCTACTTGGCGGTGTACATCAGCTTGTGAAAAAATCCCTTTAGCTTCCCAGTCATTCAACACAAAACGAACTTCTATGTCATCTAGTGAATAAGATGCCAAAGATTAGTAACAATGGGGGAACAAGGTAAAATACATATATTAATTAAAAATATATTACTAATTCAAAGAAACAAAATTGGCAAATACCTTTCTGAACTTTGTCGCAAAGTAGAAATATTTCGTCTCCTCCCCGGACACTTCCACAGTTCTTGTTTACACGACAAATCCTTAGTTCAGCAGTATTTGGGGCACCTAAACATAAAAAAGTCTCAGTATTGTCTTAATTAACGTTACTACTGCTATGATGAAACACCATGACCAGAAGCAGCTTGGGGAGGAGAGGGTTTATTTCACTCACAGTTCCATAGAACAGTTCATCATCAAAAGCAGAGAGGGTAGGAACTCATACAGGGCAAGAACCTGGAGGCAGGAGCTGATGCAAAGGCTGTAGTGATATTTTATTTGTCTTTTAATAAATAAAGCTTGCCTGAAGACCAGAACACAAAACAGCCGCACTAGTCAGTCATACAGGACAGGCAGTGGTGGCTCACATTAGTTAGTCATAGAGGCCTGGCGGTGGTGACACACACCTTTAATCCCAGCTCTAGAGAGGAATATAAGGTGGGATGAGACAGAAACTCGTTCTCATTCAGTCTGAAGATTTCATAGAGGTAAGAGCTCTCCTCTAGTGGTTGGCTGCTTTGCTTTTCTGATCTTCAGGTTGAACCCCAATATCTGTATTTGGATTTTTATTATTCATGCTACATTTGGCGCCCAAAATTTAAGGTATAAATTCATGAAAAAGCTGTCTGCCTGTGATTTTTTTTTAGCCACCGTCACAGGCTGGAGCTGCATGTGGGGCTCCAGTCCCACTCGGCTAGGCTTTCTTTTTTTTCCCCAAGCCTCTGAGCAAGTTGGAGATTTTCCTCTGTGACAGTCTCCAGCTGCACCCCAAACTCCAGAAGCACCTGGGCTCCAAACACCACAGGACTCACCTGCCCCAAATCGGCTGGTTCTGTATTCAGATAGCCCTGGTCACACACACTTTTTCAGAACAATCAACTGTGTTTCTTTCAGACAGCCTGTGGGCACTGCACTCTCTCTCTCTTTCCCTCCCCCTTCCCTTCTTTCTTTCCCTTTCTCCCCTATCCCCATCTTTCTCTCTCTCTCTCTCTCCCCCTTAGCTCCCTCTCTCTCCACTGTGGGTTTCAGTGCTGGGATTAAAGCATGCGCCACCACCGCCTGGCTATGCTAGACAGTTTTAAAATGAAATGATTAAATGAGAAAATATCTATTTTAGATGAGATTTATGTAACGTCAATTATAAACATTATCAGCTTTATGATTTTTGTCTTATCACTAAAAAAGTTTGTTAATCTGAATGCTAAGATACAGGCCTGAGAAAAACCTAATGAAACAGATCAAAGAGATATTCAAATCCAGACAGAGGAACCAACTTCAGTTTTGCATTATAAGAATACAGAGGAAAAGCCTAAGGTTTTCGGACAACCAACTTTGATATATCCAGTAGCCTTACAGGAATTGCCAGATGGCAGAGGCTCTGTTACAGTTAACTGGACTCCTGTGATATTGTTAGATTTAAGGAGATTCAAGGAAGCAATAGTCTCATATGGCATGCGTTCACCTTTTGTGAAGCCAAAGTTAAACTTGTGGTCAGTTCATAACAGAATTACCCTAAAGACTGGATAGACTTAGTTACAGGTGTTTGAGAACCTGGTCCACAATTACAATGGAGTACCAGGTTCAGAGAAGAAGCTAAGATTATTGAACAACGCAGTAAAGCCAGAGGTAGGGAATTCTCCTAAGATCAAATTGTTGGAGAAGGAGATGATGCTACTTTAGAAAGGCAAGCTGTATATGATGACCACACCCTGGATTTATACCACTCAGCAGCTTTGAATGCTTGGGACAGAATTGGAGAAATAGGAAAGAAAATTGAGTCATTTACTAAAGTTATACAGGGCCCAAGGAAGCCTTTAGGGATTTCTTAAAAAGATTGACTTGAGCAGTAAATAGAATGAAACCAAATTCAGAAGCTAGACAAATAATAATTGAATCTATGGCTTTTGAAAATGCCAATGCTCTATACAAAAGGATAATTAGGCCATTAAAGGCAAGGTCTGCACCTTTGGATAAATGAAGTCTAGATACAGTTAATATTGAATGTCATAAAAAAAATATTGAATGTCATGACCATGATGGTACATGGATAGGAAAGGTGATTTCCAGAGGTTTGAGGAAAACTCAAAATGTCAAATGCTATAGTTGAGGCAAACAAGGTCACCTTAAAATGGACTGTACAAAATGCAGTCCTAGAAATATTTTTTTTCTAAGAATAATCCATTCAGAATGCCCCTCCCTTCTGGATTATGCAGAGGTGTGGAAAAGGCAGGTATCAGACTAATGAATATATGTCAACAAGGAATAGTCAAGGTAATCCTTTGCCATCAGGAAACTCCCTGAGGGGCCTCTTGCAGGCTCCTATGCCAACTCTGGTTCAGTTGTTCCCTACCGTCGTAGAGGAAACTTCTTCCCAGAGCAAATAATGAACCTAATGCATATTGTAAGAAATCATACTGCTCTGGATAATAGAACAGGTATAGAAGAGAGAACAAAAACTGAGGAGAAACCATAAAGTATTTTGACAACTTATATAAAGGAACAGAGACCAAAATTAAAAATACAAATAAATGACGTTGTCACTGAAGGTCTGGAAGACACAGATAAAGATGTAACAATTTCATCAGAATCTTGGCATTCAGACTGGCCTCTTCAGGATGTAAATGTTCAGTTTTTAGGGATCATAACTTTATCTCAGGTAAAGCAGAACATGATATGGGTCAAATGTATAGGGTCAGAAGGACAAAGAACAATATTAAAACCATACGTGGCTAACATAGCAATAAATTTGTGGGGACATGATTTGTTACAGTAATGGAATACTCAGATTAACATTCCACAAATCTTAGAAACAAACCATAAATTAATGTATGTTTCTAGGAAAAATGTTACAAGATATTATAAAGAACAGTCACTGACCATTCAGGTTGTACATAACAGGTCACAACAGCTGCTGATATTTCAAAGGCACCAACAGCCCTACCTTTAAAATGGTTGACAGAAAAACCTGTATGGGTAAGCAATGGCCTTTAACAATAAAGAAACTACAGGCTTTAAAAAAGCTGGTACAGGAGCAACCAGATGCTCAGCATATTAAAGAACCAACCAGTCCTTGTAATTGTCCTGTATTTGTTGTTAAAAAGAAATGTGGAAAATGGAGAATGGTGACAGATCTAAGAGCTGTTAATGAGGTGATTCACCTAATAGGTTCTCTACAGTCTGGAATTCCATTGTCTTCTCTATTACCTAAAGGATGGCCTCTTATAAATATTGATTTAAAAGATTGTTTCTTCACTATA
>NW_026067920.1:24084380-24129231 GCF_014885135.2 Alexandromys fortis
GTGGCGCACGCCTTTAATCCCAGCACTCGGGAGGCAGAGGCAGGCGGATCTCTGTGAGTTCGAGACCAGCCTGGTCTACAGAGCTAGTTCCAGGACAGGCTCCAAAGCCACAGAGAAACCCTGTCTCGAAAAAAAAAAAAAGAAAATTTTGCACTGTTGGGGATTACAAATTGATCCTGAAAAAATACAAAGAGGAGATTCTTTTGATTATTTAGGTCATAAAATAGGTTTACCTAAAAGGTGCAAATTAAGAGTGATCAGTTGCAGATACTTAATGACTTCCAAAGATTGCTAGAAGACATTTCTCATCTACAGCACACTATTGGTATAGGTCCTGATGACCTGATTAATTTAAACAAAACCTTAGATGGTGGCAAGAACTATCTTAAATAGTCCCAGGGAATTATCAACTGAAGCTCAGAGAGAATTGCCTTTGATTGAAGAGAAATTACAGAAGTCACAGGTGGATCATGTAGATCCAAATCTTAACTGCATTCTGGTCATATTACCCTCCAAACATTCCCCTACAGGAATTTTAATGCAAAGGAAAGATATTATTTTAGAATTGGTCTTTTACTATATAAACTGAATACAAAATTTAAATCTGAACACCACTGGACAAATGAGACATCAGAAGAAAAGGGGCAAATCATACAGAAAAAAGGTTCAATTCTGTATGAAGAGTAAACTGGCCTATTGGTATGTCACATTTCCAACAGAATAAAATTTCATAGATCTTCCTAAACATTTGTTTCTGCTATTCTCTACAGATGTATAACGCAAATGTTTTTTTTTTTGTAGTCTCAGTCCTATTAAAGATGAAAGCTGGCTTTGGATCTAGAGTGTGGTTCTCTCCTTCTCTAAATCCAAGCAGGCTTATTAAAGTGAAATCCAAAATCTCTGTCTCATGTCAGAAGAGTCACCTGATATGAGACAGCAGAAAAACAAATATTTAAGGACTGTTATATTGCTACTAATCTCATAATTCTTTGGTTTATAATAACTCATTAACAGCTTTTCTTAAGGTACAAAATTTGTAATATTAATCTAAACGTTTTTTCATGACATTAATGGTTATTCAGAGTACTAACTAATTATGGATAAAGGTTTCATCTGCCTTTATGTAGATGATTTCAGGTTTGAGTCTCTATTAGTTTTCTACAGTGAATAATGAGCATGCCTAACAGTAACCTTTGGAGTCTCCATAAGGAGGATGGAGCCTCTCAATGATGATTCCTCCAGGACTATGATAGCACCACTAAGCTGAAAAACACCACCTAAAGATTGGTTTTGACTACAAACTGCTCTGAACAATTTCAAGGCGACTAGCTGAGATAATCCAGCCTAAAAGACTACTCTAGCCAGGACTTGAGACAAGTCCTGCACTTTCCCATTGGACAACAATGAAATTGGACAACCAATGATACAACTACCTCTCACAAGACTTGAGAATTGACCCAAAATTTTCTTTTCAGGATCTCCTAAAGATATTATTGCCTCCCCCCACCCCAGACAGCAGGAAGTAAATTTAAGAATATGATGCTCACATTTCATAGAGATGGTGTGGGTGGTTTTTGGTTGTTTAATGGGCTATGGATATTTTTCATAATTTAGGGGGGGTGGTTATTGGTTACGGTCAGGAGAAAAGTTGAATTAAGGAGGTTAGATTCAGAGTTCTTGTTTTGAGCAGAAAAAAGGGGGATATAGATATGATAGGATAAAAGGGTAGATTATTAAATCTGCTCTGAAAAGAAAAAAAGGGGATATAGATAAGAAAAGAGTCTATTTGAATCTATTCTGAAATGAAAAAGGGAGGTTATTGATATAATAAGGTAAAAAGATAGATTATTGAATCTATTTTTTAAAAGCAACTACTAGTTTTAAATGTTTTACCTTGGATTGGATTTTTGTATATTGTATACACATTTTGTATATTGATACAAATTTGAGATTAATTTTGTTAAAACATACTGTACATACATTTCCTACTCTTGTTCAAGCTATTGTACCTATAAGTCTCATTTAACAATGTAATGAAAATTTATAATCCTTGAAAATTATTATTACCAACTGTTTAGTATAATAATGAAATGCAGGTTAATAGTTAATCACCTATTATAATGGAACTTTTAGTCATATCAGGTATATTTTCAAGGTTAAATGAAGATGTATTTTAGACAGAGAGGTCATCTTCAAACGTTTCAGAGATCTACAGAATAAGGCATTTAAGATATTTTAATAACACAGGTTCTTTTTTTTTTTTTATGACAATGAAACATGTCTGCTCCTGCATCACCATTCTACTTCAGAGAAAATAACGGACATCAAAGAAACTCCACATGGAGTTTACTTTGTTTGTGGCAAAAGTAAGTCCCTGGGCAAGAAAATGCCCCTGCCTTGACTGCTGACTGCATGCTGACCTAATTGGACAAGCACGACACAAAAGAAAGTGACTGCCCGACATTGTCAAGACAAGAAGGGACAACCATTCAGAATATTGTGCTTCACAGAAAAGTCTGTCGGATATAATAGGCCTGTCTGTAGGCTGAAAATTATACCCCAACATTGCAGAGGAACTTTGGGTGACTGTCCAGGCAGCTAGCTGTTTTCTGTCATTTCTCACATTTTTTGGAAGTCACTTGCTCACACTTTCTGCTTACTCAATTAATATTATTTCCTTCTTGGTTTTATGAGGGAGTTGAAGACTAGGTAATTATAGTATTCTTTGTTTACCAGATGCAGAAAGCAAGTTATGATAGAAAGTAAATTAGGTGCAGGACTTTGGACTCACCAAGATAAGGTAGACATGGAGTATTTTCTCTGAATTTGTCAAATGCAAATGGACAAGACATTGTTGGTGTATTTATTACCTGTATATATTGTATATAGTTATTGCACTTACTGTATATAGTTTCCTTGTATTAGTTATAGTCTTTTTACTTTAGACAAGAAAAGGGAAATGTAGTGATATTTCCTTTGTCTTTTAATAAATAAAGCTTGCCTGAAGACCAGAACGCAAAATAGCCACACTAGTCAGCCATACAGGCCAGGCAGTGGTGGCACACACCTTTAATCCAAGCAGCCAGACTAGTTAGCCATAGAGGCTGCTTGGTGGTGGTGCACACCTTTACTTCCAGCACTAGAGAGGAATATAAGGTAGGGTGAGACAGGAACTCACTCTCTTTCAGTCTCAAGATTTCATAGCGGTAAGAGCTCTCTAGTGTCTTAGCTGCTTTGCTTTTCTGACCTTCGAGTTGAACCCCAATATCTGTCACTGTGTTTTTATTATTTATGCTACAAAAGGTCATAGAGGGGTGCTGCCTACTGGCTTGCTCAGCCTGTTTTCTTATAGAACCTAAAACTACCAGCCTCGGATTGGCTCCACCCACAATAGAATGGGCCCTCCTCCATGAATCACTAATTAAGAAAACTCCCAACATGCCTGCCTACAGCCAGATTTTATGAAGACAGTTTCTCAATAGAGGCTCTCCGATGGCTCTAGCTTGTGTCAAGTTGACATAAAACTAGCCAGTAGAAGTATATTTATTACGTTGTAAGGGGAAAAATTAGAGGAAAATAATTTAGAGAATAGATAAAAATCTTAATATATAGATAAAGGAAACTGAATATTTTTATGTGTGTTGTTAAGGTATGTCTGGGTGTAGGCGTGTGTGAGCACAGGTAAGCGTGTGCCATGGCACATGTGTGGAGGTTGTAGGACAATCTTAGGTGCTTGCTAGTCCTGGATTTCCACCTCCTTTGAGATACAGTCTCTTGTTTTTTGAAGCTATGTACACTAGGCTAGCTGAGCTTTGAATCTGAGCAATTCTCCTGACTCTGCCTCCCAATTTTTGATAAGGGCACACTGATGGAGGAAGGTCATTGAGCAATAAAGAAACTGCTTGGCTGGCCCTGATAGGTTAAAGCATAGGTGGGAGGAGTAAACAGAATAGAAATCTGGGCGGAAGAGGAAGTGAGGTCAGACTCTGCTCTGCTCCCGGAGAGACACAACAGCTCTGCTCTCTGGAGCAGAGACGCCATGCTCCGCTCTCCCGATAGCTCTGCTCTCTGAGGCACACGCGATGAAGCTCCGACCCAAGATGGACATAGGATAGAATCTTCCCGGTAAGCGCACCTTGGGGTGCTTACACACATTATTAGAAATGGGTTAGAACAATATGTAAGAGCTAGCCAATAAGAAGCTGGAACTAGCCGGGCCAAGCGGTGTTTAAATGAATACAGTTTGTGTGTTGTTATTTTGGGCATAAGCTAGCAGGCGGCCGGGGTGCTGGGGACGCAGCCCCACCGCCCTTATTTCAACAGGCACACCATGACTAGTTTTTTTACATCATTAGCTACACCCGTAGGGCAATGCAATTTTCATTTATTTGCCCAATATTATTATAGTAGTCCTTCAAGGCACCCAGAGATCTCTGATATGAATAATCTACTTCTATACTCTATGGACCAGTATTCTATATGCAAAATAGGTGTAGCATACACCACTGGTGAGTGAGTATGTGTGTGTACAAAATATTTTGGAGGAGTTCTATACTTTTTTCAAATAAACTTCGATATCCTCTGATACAGTCTTGTCAAAATTTATACTTCTGAAAACAAATGCCAGAAACATTTGCATAATATATGAATATTCATAAACCAAAGAGATAGTTAAGTGGGTAATGGTGGTGCTGCCAAACCTGACAACTTGAGTTTGATTCCAGGGTGGAAGCAGAGAAGTCCTGCAAATTTTCTTCTGACCTCCACATACACATGAACATACACACATAGATATGACAGATGATAGATATGTAGATATATGTCTTTAAAATACACACATAAATATATTTATTTCAGTATAATTTGTTCACAAGAAGACAAGAAGGAAATTAGCCAAATACCCTTTAACTGGGTAATGATTTCTTAAAATTAATAGGTAGCCATAAATGGTGCCAGAAAATGTGGCTCATGCCTTTAATCCCAGCACTTGGGAGGCAGAGGCAGGCAGATAGACCACCACACCTGGCCTCTTTTTGTTTATTGAAACAAGGTCTCACTGTATAGCCCATAAAGCCTTCAAATTTTATCTTCCTGTCTCAGCCTTCTGATTGCTAAAATTACAGACACGAGCCACCATACCCACCTAACATACTCCTTTTGTAATTAAGAAAATACTTTAAAGTTTTAACAATTAAGGAAATAAAAGAAGCTAAGATTACAGACCTAAGTAAATTAAAGCACTTACGGTTGTCATAAATCGGGTTAGAAACAATGGGCGGAAGAGCAGTTGTCAGGTTGCCATGTTCATCAGGAAGGAAGACTTGAAAACATAGTCTCACCACATTTAGGTCACAGTCCTCGATGTCCAGCAGCTGCTGTTCAGGGACTGAACAGTACAACATAAGCTTTAGAATGCAGAATGTATGTTACACATACAAAATCCTCCTGTCTTTCTCTCTACCACAACATCCAGTTACCCTAAGCAGCACCTAAACCTGCACAGAACTAGGATGGCCCACACGCTCAAGAATGGCTTTCATATCACACCATTACTGTCTAACAGTGCGTGATACATACAGCCATGTTCAGGGAGGAACTACGCTAGGAGCCTGCAACTTAAGGGTAGAATCACAAACTGACAGCATAAGTCAAAAGTCTTAATTCCGGAGGCAAGTCGTAGGCAACAGGAAACAGGCATTCTTTGTTAACCATGGTAATTGGCCCAGTCTGCAATTACCTTCTAAATCTAGCAAGAATCACGGTCATCCCTGTTTTTACAGGAAAGATATTGATTTTTAAAGAGAGGAGATAATTTCCCAAAGTTTCACAGCTAAATGGTGGGGAGGGAATTTGAAGCAAAGGGTCATACTAAGTGTACACCAACACTTTAGAGATGAGATGTACGGAAGGTACCAGACGGTGTAGGCTTACTTAAGACATTTTATGTGTAAGTTAGATTTGCTTAAAAACAAACAAAACGTACAAAAGGGCATTTTTATAGTTCTAAAAAAATTTAACAACTTGTCATAGAAAACAGTACAAGAACAGTTTGTTTACATTGATTTTGAAAAGAAACCTATTTCTAAAACAAAATATTGCTTCCTTTGAAATAATATTTCAACTCTATAGCAATAAATTGTTACTAATATATACCATATTTTAAAAGCATGAATTTTGTTAAAATACATGAAAATTTTACTCAGAAAGTAGATTAGTACTAAAATTAAAATACTAAATGTGAAAAACAGTTAGCCAAATTCCACAGTCTTATAGGGAACAACCAATAAAAATTTATTTCTTAAAATTAATGGGTAGCCATATATGCTGCCAGAAAAGGCGGTCCATGCCTTTAATCTCAGCACTTGGGAGGCAGAGGCAGGCAGATGGACCACCACAACTGGCTTCTTTTTGTTTACTGAAACAAGGTCTCACTGTATAGCCCATAATGCCAAACTGTAGTAATATGATCAGCGGCTGCTTCCAAACCTGACATTGAAATTTATTCCAGTATCTGCATTCTCAAGCCTAACATGTGAGTCTATAAAAACATGGCTGCCTAACTAGAAAGTCAGAGTGGGGCTGAGAGAGACAGTTCTGTTGGTGAGGTGCCCGCCTTGCAGGCACAAGGTCCTGACTTCTACTCCAAAGCCCATGTAGAAAGGCCAGGCTGTAACAAGGCTTATATGGGAAGGCAGACAGCGAGCCCTGGCAGACTGCCGAGCTCTAAGCCAGTGAGAAGCCCTGTTTCAGAACAACATCTGAGGCTGTCCTTAACTTCCATACCACTGCACCCTTCTCCCGTACGTAAGAAAAAAGGGGGCACCAAAACTCTATTGTTAGAATGCAGAACAGTTATATAAAACTAACATGGTTTTAAACCGTGTTTCTCATCTCTGGCACAGCATAGCTAAAAATGACTGCCAACCAGGAGTCATAAGTGATACGGATCCAGAGTAAAGGCTGAAAACCCAGCTAAGAACTACTTTGTGTGTGTGTGTAAAGACGAGATCTTCTTTACAGGGGACAGAGAGCAAGACCAGGTGTCTTAGTTGTCTTCATTTATGGGTTTTGTTTTTTTTTTTTTGGTTTTTCGAGACAGGGTTTCTCTGTAGCTTTGGAGCCTGTCCTGGAACTAGCTCTTGTAGACCAGGCTGGCCTCGAACTCACAGAGATCCGCCTGCCTCTGCCTCCCAAGTGCTGGGATTAATTCATTTATGTTTTGAGATGAGGTCTTTCACTGACCCTCCAACCCCAGACATCCCCCTGTAGTCACCTCCCCAGTGTTGACTGTTTTCAAATGGGCACTAGGATTACACTCAGGTCTTCGAGCTTAGGCAGGAAGCACTCACTTCTAGAGCCATATCTCCATCCCTGAACTACTGTTCTACAAAGTCTAAGTCTCGTTCTGGACGAGAAGAAACACCTTCTCTCTGAATCAGTGCAGCACTAGCTCTGCCCTTGGGTTCTCATCTCCCATGACCACCACTCCCACGTGCTGCTGCTACCCTACTAGACAAAGTGCTATGAGCTCAGAATGGTGTGCCGCATCTTTATGTTTCATTGAACACCGAAGGTAAGAGCTTACAGATAATAGGTATTTATTACACCTCTTCAGTTAATGAGTGACTAAAGGCTCAGATAGAATACAAGGTTCTTCTCAGCTACATAGTGAGTTTGAGGATGCAGTCTCAAGCAGCTTGAAATACATGTGTGCTCTACCACGCCTAGACCAACAAAACTATGTACGTAGCTACACAGGACTTTAGAAGGAAGACTTTTTAAAGTAAGGATAACTGCATCCACTTCAGCAAACATTTATCTATTGAACAATACAAAACGCTACAAGGTACTAGATGCCTTACCCAAATAGCATCATAAAGAATAAATGCTTAGGGTCAGTGAAGCAGCTAAGTCGGCAGAGGGCTTGTTTAGCACTCAAAAGAAACCTTGAGTCATCCCCAACAAAGCATAAGCCAAGTGTGATGATGGTCCCAGTACTGGGAGGTGGAGGCAGGAGGATCAGAAAATTCAAGCCATTCTTGGATAGGCATGTGTTATGTGGTAAGCCCTTGTCCCCAAACAATAACTTAAAAATAAAATGGCTAGTAAGTGCTATTGCCAATAAAATGTGCTAAATAAATAGCAAGATATATTTTGACAATACAAAAACATATCACAAAAATATTTTGAAGGGTTAGAGAGACACCTTAGTGTTTAAAAGTACTTGTTGCTCTTGCAGAGGACCTGGGTTTGATTCCCAGAACCCACATGGTGACTCATATCCATCTGCAATTCAAGTTCCAGAGGATCCAGTGCCCTCTTCTGAACTTCAAGGTTACCAGGCACACACATGGTACATATACATACAGGCAGGCAAAACATTCATACTTAAAAATCTAAAAAAGTGTAAAAAATATTTTGAGTGGCCAGGTATGGTGCTGCAGGTCTGTAATGGCAGAACTTGGGAGGCAGAGGCAGGGACAAGGCCAGCCTCAGCGAAACAGCAATTCAAGTCAGCAAGGCCTTATGAGATTCCTATTGGGAAACAACTGTGGGGGGAGGGAGGAGAGCGTGGATGGCCTACTCAGCACTCAGAGGAGCGAGTGCTGCTCCTTGCATGAGTGGCATAAGGAATAAGCATATTCAGAGAATCAAAACACCTGCAGCAGGTTTTAGTTTTTCTTTCATTTGTTTTAGCCAGGCACGGTGGCTCAAATTTAGAATCCAAGCACTTGGAAGGCTGATGAGGGAGGGTTGCTGGGAGTTCAAGGTCACTCTGTGAGAAGTAGTAATAGTCTGAGCTACAAAGGAAGAACTTATGTCAAAATAAACAATAAGAAAGGGGAAGGGGAGGCCTCCTTAAAAAAAAAAAAAACAAAGACACTGTCTACTTAAATACACTTGATTCCTTGGGTACAAATACAAGTCAACAAGTAGAATTACAATGTAAAGAGAAATCACAGTCCATCAATATTCAAATAGTAGAAATTGTAACAAAATACTTGCCATTGAAAGGATTGATTCCTGCACTTATTCTTAAAATAATAGCGTCTTTCACTTCTTTTTTCTTTACACACCGAATACCCAAATTCTGAAAACTAAGAACAAAAAATGAAACTTTCAAAATCACATCACGGTTAAAAATATGACAGAAGTCAAACACAGTCAACATTGAGAAGTCACCTTCCGGTCAAATCCAGCTACTAGGACATGGATCCTGTTTCTGATTTTGATAATAAAGATACAAGAGTAACAAAAAGTAGAACTGTCTAAGAGAACTGCTAATATACAAACAGTGTGCATGGCAGCGTTTGCCTTGAATCACAGCGCTGGGGAAACGGAGGCACGGGGATCATCCTCAGCTACCTAAGAGTTTGAGGGTTAGCCTAGACCGTGGGAAACGCTGTCGCAAAAGACCAAGCCAAAAAAGTATATATAGTACTATTTCACTTTCAAATATACTATTTTATAATTATATTTTACCAATATGCCTAGTCAAAGGTACCAAGGTAGATAAACATTTAAAAAAAAAAAAACACCGAAAAGCAAAATTTCACACTCCAAACAAATTCATGATCAATTCACTAAAATTTGTGTATCAAGAGGTGCAAAGACAGCCAAACCCTGAACTATGAAGGCATGATTTACTCCTATAACCTATATTTATTAAAGATTTTATGGGAGTGCTTACTGAATTAAAAAAATCTGTATACATTATGGGACTTAAAAGTTAAGTAACTAGAGAAGAACATCAGTATTCCTGGCTTTGTGAACATTTCAGAGGCTTGACAGCACTTGGGCAGAGAGGCAACTGTGCCCCCTTACGTACAGCTCTCACTTAGATGGGGACCTGGCTAGCCTTCTTAGGTCTGATTCCTCTGCTCGTTTATGCTGTCTCTAGCTCATCGCTGAAAGCTGTGTCATCAACTACATCAAATTACAGCGCGCAGCTGGAGTGTCCTGCTGTGTACTCCAGGCTGACCTCAAGTTCTGTCATAGATTACAGAATACACTTTATGCCATGTTATTGGAGTGAAGTTGTTTTTTTTTTAATTAGAGAGGTTTAATACTAACACTATTTAACACATTCAGAAGGTCACTTATGGAAAACTTCTCAATAGCTACAAATATTATTCATTTGCATATGTGTAATACAGATGATGGTGGGGGGAACTCCCCTGCCACCACCCAGTCATACTTGTTCCCACATGGAAAAACCATGACATCATTCGAGATGGGTGGGTGTGAATAAGGAAGCAAAACTCAATGATAAGAACGCCGCCTTTTCTTCCCATTTCACTTGGCTCTTGCAGCTACCTGGCTCACTCTACTCCACATCCGTGCCGCCTTTGCGTTCATGCTTCATGCTCGGCATTCACGCACCTGTGACTTCACCAGCACCTAAAATAACTCTGACATTTCCTTCCTCCACCTCCAATAACAAAAATAAATAAGCTATGAATTCTCAATCCTTTCTTGAAATCCTGTAACTAAATAATTCCTTCTCAAAAAGAATCTTTGGGAGATTTATTGTGTTTTTTAGTTTTTTTCTCTAATAAAAGGTTTTAAAGAATTCTTCACCCTAATATATACTACTTGGTTTTGTCTCATCTGAATAATCACACCTGCTAATGCACAGAATATTAAAAGTAATGGGGGGTTTCAAAACTCCAAGAGCTAGGCATTAACTCAATAGTATAGTACTTGTCTAGCTCATGATCCTCTGGAATCAACCCAACACTAGCAGAAAGAGAAAAGAAGGGAACAAGGCAAAAAACTTCTGTGTTAAGGAAACCAAGAATCATTAGGGTATTTGGTTCATTCTCCCATGTATTCCTTCATAGTCACTCAACATATTTTGGAGTTCCAACTGTGCATTAAAACTCTAGAAAGGAATGGAGATGTACAATTTCTCCCTTCATGGAACCTTGGTGTTGGGAATGGGGGATTGAAAACTCTAATTCATGGGCCAATTCAGCATACTGCTGTTTTTGCAAGTGAAGTTTGTATTGAAACTCAAACATGCCCATACACTCATGTATCATTTGTGACAGCTTTCCTGAAATAGCGGGGCTGAGTAGGATGGGCATAGAGTCTAAAAGGCTTGTAAAGCCTATGATCCGACTAGCCATTTACAGAAAGAAAAAAAAAACCCGCTAGCTCAAGTCTGCTGAACTACTAAATAATCATAGGCAAAAACCACTCAACTGAATCATACCAAGTTTTATGAAATTAAACATACTCTATGGGAAGGAGCATATAACAGGATCAATTCAGGTGGGCAGGCAGGCTTCCTGTGGGAAGTGATAGTGTGGAATGCACTAGGAAGACAAAAGGAACAGATCATGAGGAGGCCCTAGGAAAGGGCACTGTACGCAGGACGACTAAAGAATACTCTCATGACTGCAATGTAAGATTAGAGGTGCAGTCCTTTAGTTCCAGAGGCAGTGGCAGAGGCAGGCAGATCTCTGAGTTCAAGGACAGCTAGGGCTACACTGAGAAGCCCTGTCTTGAAATACCAGAAAGAATAAATTAGAGGCACTAGAGTGTGACAAAGATGAAAACACAGAGGCCATATGGAAGGACAGCTAGAAAACTGCAAATTAAAACAAGTTTGTCTTACAGAAATCAGAAAGAGTATTTCAAGACACAAACAGTTGAAAGTTTAAAACGCCAGGTGGAAGTTCAAGTAATGCAGGCAGTAGTATTGCTTGTCAAATGTGCTTTAGTTGGGCTTTTTGTGTTTTGTGTTATTACTATTAATGAGGAACTTTTTTTGAAACAATGCCTCCCAGGTTGGCCTCAAATTTTTCATAGATTATGCAGAATTTATATCACAACATAAAAAGCTTTCTTTACTTTCAAAAATTATAAAGACGAACACCTATCCAAATATGGTAACACATGCTTACTTATAACCAGTACTCTGGAGGTTGAGGCAGGAGGATCACCACAAGCTGGAAGCTAGGCTGAGCTACACAGTGAGATTCTGTCTGCAAACAGCCCAAACTGAGGAGATAAGGAGTGGCAGTGCACAGCTCTGTTGTCAGACTGCTGGCCTAACACGGCAGCAGTCTGTCTTGAGCTCAGTCTGCACAGACTGATGTGGTACTTTGGCTAACCTCACCCTGGACTCTCAGTGTCCGGGTCCTCTGGAAGGCCACCTGGCCTATATAAACCCTATCTTGAAACACTAAGAAGAACATACAAATTTTTAAAATAAGTACTCCAGCTGAGCCAGACATGGTGGTGTTACCTGCAAACCCAGAATTCGGGAGGTGGAGGCAGGAAGATAAGTTCAAATTCACTCTACATAGCAAGTTTGAGTCCAGCCTGGGTTACATGAGCTGTCTAAACCTGCAACTCTCAAGGAAGTAGTTCTGCTGATTGAAAGGACAATTCTAATGCCAATGGTAAAAACAAAAACTTAAATATCAGGTTGGTGAGATGGCTCAGGGGATAAAGGCATCTGCAACTACACCTGGTGACCTAAGTGCAATCCTCAGAGTTCTCATGGCAGAGGAAAGAACCAGCTTCACGAGCTGGACCAACTCAGACCTCCACATGCACCCCATGGCCCATGCATGTACCCCTATAGATGAAAAATAAAATTAAAAGTTTAAAAGTAAGCTATAGTAAATTAAATAAGAAATTAAATTTGCTAAAAACTAATGCTATTCTTGTCCTACTGCAAAGATTTCTGTGACTGCATACTTACAACAGAGGTCTGCGTTCTGGTCCAAATTCTGCTTCATAGTAGCCATCTCTGCAGTCTTTTCCAACTAAATCATGAGGATGAGGTTTATATGGGTCATTCTTTGTTACCAACGTAATTCTCACTTTTCCTTTTCCATAATAGTTCATAATCTGAAAGGGGAAATTCATTGTACAATCCGTAAGTATATCTTGTTAAGAACAGAGCTGCCAGATGGTATACTGTGGCATATGCCAGTAACCCCAGCATCTGGAAGGCTGAAGAAGGACTGGCACAAATTCAATGCCAGCTAGGGCTACAAACAACAATACCCTGTTTTAAAAGCAAACAAATATAAAAAGCTGATCCACTAAATTCAAGTATATAATGAAGTCAGCACTGAATAAAGTTCAAATATTCAGCAGCTTACTTGAGATTAAAGTTTTCAGAGAATACCAGCAGGGAAAACTATCTTTCAACTCTCCTGAAATGTTCTTTCTGCCCTAATTTCATCTAGTTTTATCATCTGGTTACTTTTTTCCCTTTCAAAACCAGGCCAGGTGGTGGCGGCACACATCTTTAATCCCAGCACTCTGGAGGCAGAAGCAGGTGTATCTCTGTGAGTTCAAGGCCACCCTGGTCTACAAGCTAGTTCCAGGACAGGTTCCCTAGCTACAGAGAAACCCTGTCTCAAATAACCAAACCAAAACCAGTAAGCATGCTGGTCATTGTGGTGTATACTGTTAATCCCAGAACTCAAGAGGCAGAGGCAGAGACAGGCTGATCTCTGTGAGTTCAAGGTCAATCTGGTCTACAGAGTGACTTCCAGGACAGCCAAGGCTACAAAGAGAAACTCTGTCTTAAAAAACCAAACACAAAACAGGTAAACTGTATTGGGGATGTAGCTCAGTTGGTAGAATGCTTGCCTAGTGTGCACAAGGCCCTGGGTTTGATTCCCAGAACCACATTAACCACACTCAACAGGAAGAGACAACAATTTTCAGAAGTTCAAGGTCTCCTCAGCTAAGTGATGAGTTTGAGGCCCACTTGAGCTATATGAGATCTGTGTCAAAATCCAAAATCCTAAATAAATCAAATAAGTTGATACCTTTTCCTCTCTCTCTCTCTCTCTCTCTCTCTCTCTCTCTCTCTCTCTCTCGTTCGTTTTCAAGAAACAGGGTTTTTTCAAACAGGGTTTCTCTGTGTAGCCCTGGCTGTCCTGCAACTCCCTCTGTAGACCAGGCTGGCCTCGAACTCAGAGATCTGCCTGCCTCTGCCTACCAAGTGCTGATGTGCACCAACACAGCCTGGAAAGTTGATTTTTTTTTTGGAGGAGTGGGTCACAGAGCACAAGGAAATGCTTAGAAATTAGCTTTTCAGTGCCTTGCTTTTGGTTACACTGATATACCATAAATATGCCTTGAAAAACATATTTAAGCCGCACTGAAAATAATAGCAAATAAATATGACCCACCTGCCTTTGCCTCCCAAATTCTGAGATTAAAGACATGTACCACTGTGCCTGTCTGTTTTATATTTTTTTCTTTGAAAGTTTCATACATTTACTTATACAGTGTATACTGATCATATCCACTCACAATTGCTAAAACTACAAAATAGGCTGATGGAGAAAGAATTCAAGCTGTAAAGTGTTTAGAACCTGTTGGAGCAGAAAAGACACAAATCATACACATAATTTTGATGCATAAAGTAATATGATTTAAGAAGAACTAAGGGATGGTTAGATGGTGCTATAGGTAAAAGCATTTGCCATGAAGAAGTGCAATCTCTGGATCTCACACAGTACACGAGAGCACTGCCCTGAAGGCTGTCCTCTGACCTTTACACGTGTGTGCATGTGCACGGGGGGGGGGGGGGGGGCAGAGGGAGAGAGTCTAAAAAAGTTCAAGAATTAAAAAACAAACAACAAAAACATGGTACTCTGAGGACAGATGGACCATGAAAAAGAGCTTGTGGCAAAGGAGGGGGAAAAAAGCAGGTTTTGAAATTCGCCCTTGACTGCACCCACCCTACAGAAGAAGCATTGTGGATGTTGCTGGTTCCCAGCAGTTCCACCAGAGAGAGTTGAGACGAGAGGAAAAGATGGAAATCTTGACGGAGGGGTCATCAAAAGGAGCAGGAGCGAGATCACTGTCTCCTCCAAGGTGTCTTCTTCCAAACAGTACTTGAAATATCTCATAAAAAATCTCTGAAAAAGACCACTCTCCAGGACTGGCTCATGTCTGGCTGCGCATCATTGCTAACAGCAGAAATAACTCTGAAATGCCTGTGCTACTTCCAGGGTAAAACTAGAACGAAGGGGGTGGGGAGTGAGGGTCAAGACACACTGTCTGCAATGTTTGTATGAGTTCATAAATAAAATCTAGGAACATTTTTTAAAAAAGAGGAGCTGAAATGACTCACAAGATTGGAAGAATAGAATTTTTAAGTTAACTTTTCACTACATCTCTTCTTCCATTTGAATACTTAAAAGAACTTAGATAACCCAAATCCATACTGTTGACAAAAATGTCATTTAAAAGCATGAAGTTATAGGGCTGAAGTGATAGCTCAAAAGGAAGAGCACTTCCTGGTCTTCCATAGGACCAGAGTTCAGATCCCAGTATCTGTATCAGGCTCATAAACATATAACAATAAAATCTTCTTAAAATTTAATTTGTACAGTAGATGGGACAAAAAAGCTCTAGGCACACCATTATACAATATGGTGACTATGTACAGAAACACTGTGTATTTAACTAAACTAAGAGGACTTGGAATGTTTCCACAAGGAATGACAAATGTTTGAGGAGTTAAGTATGTTTAACCTGATTTAAGAATTACATGATGTATACATGTATCAGACATTACATGACAGTCCATTAATATGTTTAATTCCAGCATCTACGTATCAGTTAAAACAAAAAGAAGAGAAATTTGGAAATCAATACATAACTTGACAATGGACTTATTGTTTTAACTTTGTAATTCTCCTTAGGTTCAATAAAATAAATTGTAAATAAGCTAGTTACAAAGAAGTGATTTCAGATCTAATCATGAAAGATTAAGAACCATTTTTCAAATTTGATTTTGAGATAACATCTTTTATCCACACTGGTCTCTGGACCCAAGTGATCCTCCTACCAAAGCCTCCCCACAGTGGGCGATACTACCCCAGACTAGTTACTAACTTTGTTTTTATTTATTTGTTGAGACAAGGTCTTGTTTAAAAAGTCCACATTGGAGCCAGGCGGTGGTGGTGCATGCCTTCAATCCCAGCTCTCAGGAAGCAGAAGCAGGTGGATCTCTGTGAGTTCAAGGCCAGCCTGGTCTACAAGAGCTAGGACAGGATCCAAAGATACAGAGAAACCCTGTTTCGACAAAACGGAAAAACAGACAAAAACAGTCCACATTGGCTTGGGTCTTCTTATGCAGTCTGGGCAGTCCTCAAACTGAAGATCTACTTGTCTTTGCCTCCCAAATGCTTGGATTACAGGCATGTGCTACCCCATCAACTCACTATTAAGCCTTTTAATTGGAATTTAAGTGATAAAAAGCACCTAGGCATGATTGTGCATGCCTATATTCCCAGTGTGAAGGAAGCAGAGGCAAGAGGGAATAGCACTACACGTTTGGGGCTAGCCTAGTCTAGAGAAATTTTGTTTCAAAACATCAAACATGAGCAAATAAATTATAAAAATTAAAAGGCAAGTAAATATAATTTATAAATAAGACATATAAACATACCTTATAAATATGGTACATTTGCCAAATTCATTTTCAGTCAAAAACTACCTTCACAGGCTAGGAATCTATCTCAGTGGTAGAACACTTGCCTAACATTCTAGGTTCAATCCTCAGTACTGTCTATCAAAAAAAGATAGAGACCAGAAGCTTAAGCACCTGTGATACCAACTCTGCTGTCAGGAGATGGGAAGCAGAAGCAGGAGGACACTGGATATATTGAGTGAGAAAGCAACAGAGACACCCTGCCTCATAAACGTGGAAGAAAAGCACTAAGCTATCCAAGCCTGTTCTGATGTCCACATGGGCACTGAGGCATGAGTGCCGACATTCACACACACACACACCTTAAATACACAGAGAAAAAAGTGATAGTTTAGATGATAACTCAAGAGTACTGGAGATGTGCAATAAAGGTAAGAAAAAAGAGGGGGAAAGTTTTCTATATTAATAGCTCTGAAACTAAAAGATTGGAAAAAATTAGAGTTTCCAAATCCATGTTTAGCATATACTATAATTCCCCCTCACCACCATATATAGAGAACGCCTTTTCCTTACTAAAAGCTTCATGCTTACAGGAGGGATGAGATCCAAAAGTGTCAGAATATAGTAAGCACCGTGAATCACTGCAGTTACATTAATACGCGAACTACAGCAGCAAAGAGTGCGCATATCTAAGAGAGCTCCCTACACACCTAGTTAATGCAAAGAAGTACAAAGAAAAGAAATGGGATGGGAGTAAAAGACCGGGGAGGTAACTGTTAAGAAACCGAGCCTTCCACTGGGCGGTGGTGGTGCAGCCCTTTAATCCCAGCACTGGGGAGGCAGAAGCCGGTGGACAGCCTGGTCTACAGAGTGAGTTCCAGGACAGCTAGGACTGCACAGAGAAACCCTGTCTCGAGACAAAACCATAACAAAAAAGAAACTGAGTGTTGAATTCAATTGTCATAGGAAATACGATCCACTGAAAGTGAGCCGCTGAGGAAGGGCTTGTTACCTGGATAGATGGATATGTCCGGTTGTTGTCTGTGCTGTGCTCTCCAGGAATGCTGCCTGCTGAGCGCCCTTCACACTTGTATCTAAACCGCATTCCCCTTTGTCTTGGCTGCTCAATTATTTCTACATATGGATTATATGCACCTGAAAGTTTAAAAAGGGACATAGCAATGAGTGAGATTATAATAGCAATATAATGGATTTTTAAGGACTTGGGTTTAAAAAAAAAAAAACAATACAATACAACAAAGCAAAGATCTTTTTCCTTCCCAACATTAAATAACAAGTTTCAAATGTAGTCATCAAAGATGACGTGAGGAAGCTATCTTTTCCCTCCACAAACTGAGCTCCTAGTAGTATTAACACACAATTGATTAGTGCCTTACGGCTTGATACCTGTAACTAACGGCAGTATTAAGTTTGAGGCAACCACTTTAGAGTTACTACCCATATGAGGCCAAATTAGAAGGGTTTTCACCCAACACTTCCCAAGAAAGGTGAAGGAGATAGTATTCCAGAGTACATTATACTCCAAGATTGAGTAAAATGTACTTACCTGCTTTATTTTGAATTAGACTCTAAGTACATGAAAGGACACTCATTGAAAATTAAAATGGACTTAAATTTTTGTGCACACAAGTCTGGAATACCAAAGAATCTGTGCATAACATATTAAAACAAGTCTCAGAAGTGATTTTACATAGGCTCAACTAAATTTTCACATCAGTTCCACCTGAACCTCCTCCAAAATTTAACCTATAATGTGGGTAAAAAAATTTACTTTTCATAACAAATGTAATTAAAAATATGCACTCTCAGATAAAATACTGATACATACAACTATCAAGTAAGTGCGCTGAGTAGAAGAAGCAATCTAAAACAAGCACATACCATATGATCCAATTATATGAAACTCTAGAATATGTAAGTCAATCTAGAATGAAATAAAGGTGATCACTATTTGTTTAAAACCAGGAGATGAGAAGGCCTGGAGGATGGTGGACATGTTTATGTTTATTTTGTGTTGATTAAGATGTACAGATACACACACACACACACTTATTTATTTATTTATTTATTTATTTATTTATTTATTTTCCAAGAGTGGTGGGACAGGCCTTTAATCTTTGCAATTTCAAAAGCAAAGAAAGGCTGATCTCTGTGAGTTCAAGACCATTCTGATCTATATAGTAAGTTTCAGGCCAGTCAGGGAAGACAAAAAGACCCAATGACTCCCCACAAAGTCCATCTTTGGGGTCCTAACATGAAGTTTAGGTTTAAATAGAGGATAATAGTCAAGCATAACAACAGTCTTGGTCATAAAGAGATCTTAGTTAAAAAATAAAAGTTTATATATGATTATTACCTTATAACTAATTAATTGTATATCAATAAAACTTAAAAATATAAGCATCTTCAACCTTTTTTATTAGCGAAGTAATGGAAATAAAAGGTCAAAAAAGACTACTGAGTCTACAAGTTAGTGTAGGTACCAATATGTTTTTATTTTAAATTATGAATTCCCCAAATCACAAATCCATTTCACTAAGGCTTATCCTATTAGAATGCAAACAATCCTGAGAAACAGTGAAACAATAGGTCTTTTAAATATAGTATGGATCAAGGTCTATACCACCATTCTTTTCCTTCTAGAATTTATTATGTAGACCCAACTGACCATGAACTTGCAGTGATCCTCCTGCTCTGTCTCCTGAGTGCTATTCCCCAAACAAAACAAGGTCCAGCAAGAGTCTGGCAAGACCCTGTGTTAATTATATCTTATTATTAACATACTCTGTAAAATATGTGCTAAATTCTTTCCAAGTATCACACCTCCAAGAGGTAGCCAATAAATGGTACTACTATTGCTTCCGATGCTTTCTTACCACACCGTCCTATCACAACTGCTACCCTAAAGGAACTCATGTTCAGCTGTGAGGCAAACATCACAATTAGTGTACAAAAGGGGGGAAGTACTAACAAAATTCTGCAGAAAATTATAATAAGAACAAAAGAGGAATCTAGCAGTTTAAGAGGGAAAAATGTAACAAAACAAAAGTAAAAAGACATTCTAGAAAAGGGAAGTAATTGTCTATACAAGGTGCATTAATCACCAACAGAAGTGGAGTACAATTCCACTCTTAGAGAGAGAACGGAAAGTCCAAGAACTGGATTTCATTCTATATGTGGAAAGGAATCAATGCTTTTATTCAGGGAAATCACAAGATCAGTTTAGTATTGTAGAATAAGAATTCTGATGGTAGTGGGTAGACTGAAGAAAAGAGAGAAAATAATCAATTTAAAGATCACTTACATATACATATACACACACATGATTTTCTCCTATATATACATACATATGAGAGGTTAGCAACAATAAAACAGAGCAATTATGACTAACTACTATAATGAGTTACTTAAAAGTTTTTATTTATTTATGGAATTTTCCTTTTAATATTTTTGTACTACAGTTAATTACAAATAAATGATAACATTACAGATAATTAAAATGAAAATATAGATAAGTGTAGAGTACTGTCATATGAGCAATAATGTGGGTATGTCTGAAACATGGCTATTATAAGAATAAAAGATTATTTAAAAAATAAAACCTGACAGTAGTTTGGAACCTAAACATCAAAGACAAATCAATCACTGGTGGCTAGGGGATGGGGAGACAGCTCAGTCAGAAACGTGTTTGCCATTCAAGGACAAGACCATAATCGAATCCTCAGCATTCACATAAAAAGTCAGGCATGGTAGCATACACCTGTAAGCCCAGTCTGGGAGAGGAGAAGACAGGAGGAACCTTGGGGTTCACTGGTTAGCCAACCTAGCCTAATGGTTAGGTACGAGGTACCAGTGAACACCCTGTCTCAAAGAACAAGGTGAACAACTCCTGGAGAACCAAGGTTAACTAACACCAAGATTAGTCTCTGATGTACACACACACACACACACACACACACACACACACACACACACAAACACACACCCCTATGCATATGAACATGAGCGAAAGAAAGAGAGGAAACTTGATTGTAATTCAACCAAGTTTATAATAGTTACTGAAAATACAAGGCAAATGAATATTGAATATTTCACAATTTGTACATCATTGTATATTTAAACTTTAGCTCTCAATTTAAAATATTTCATACCTTGTCTTCTTATAGGACTACTGGAGAATGTACATTTCTCTTCAGTTATGTTAAATTCAATATTATTTTTCAGTGGCATCTTAAAGAATTTATGTGGTTGAACTAGAAGGTCAAATAAATCCCAGCTCATTACTTTTTAAGAGGTGTCTTGGCAGGAAATTGATACAGAATTACATAATCAACAGTACCCGTTAACTTTTTTGAAGAAATATAAAAATATGGTAGGGTCATCGAAAGCAAGTTGCACATTTCTTTAAGCCAGTGAGTAGAGTTATGAAATTATGAAATACAAAGGAACATAAAATTAGCTGTTGAAAAGATTATCTTAAAGTAGTAAGAATTGCCTAAATATTGTCATGCAATACCATGCATTTATATTTATTTTTCCTCTTGTAGAAACTCTTCACCGAGCTGGGTGGTGGTGGTGCACTCCTTTAATCCCAGCACAGATGTAGGTGGATCTCAGAGTTTGAGGCCAGCCAGGTCTACAGAGTGAATTCCAGGACAGCCAGAGTGACACAGAGAAACCCTGTCTCAAAAAACCAAAAACCAATGAAACAAAACAAAAACAAACAAAAAAAAAACCCTCTAAATTGATAACAAGCCTCACTTAAAAGCCAAGTTTCAGAAGTTATAGTCTGATTTATATATATTTCCCCAGTTGGAAATAACTTTCCCTTCCTGTAAATAGTAGTTTTCAACTTCCAAATGCTGCGATCATTTTGTTTGTTTTGTTTTGTTTTTTCGAGACAGGGTTTCTCTGTACAGCTTTGGAGCCTGTCCTGGAACTCACCCTGTAGACTATGCTGGCCTTGAATTTACAGAGATCCACCTGTCTCTGCCTCCCAGGAACTGAGATTAAAGGCGTGCGCCTCCACCATTTACTGCTGTGATCTTTTAATACAGTTCCTCATGTTATGGTGATCCCCAGACCATAAAATTATTTCATTGCTACTTCATAACTGTAATTTTGCTACAATTATGAACAGTAAATTTAATATCTGATATGCAGGATGCCTGATAGGGGACCTCACAGTTGAGAAACGGCTGTAAGCCAACAATCATAGTATTTTTGTTTACAGCAATTATTCCAAAGAACATTAGGTTAGGCGAGGTTAACTACTGTGTTCTTTATTTTCTGAGCCAGGTCTCATCTTAAGGCAGGTCTCTAAATTGTTTTGTAGCCTAAACTGGCCTTGAACAAGTGTTGAAATTACAGGCTCCACTATCACAGGGCTTTGTATAACCAGGGCTCTCAAATACTGGGCAGTCACTCTCCCAACTGAGCTATATCTTCCTTTTTTGGGGGGACAGAATCTCAAGTAACTCAATGTGTAGCTTGAGGCTTTCCTTGCACTTCTGATCTTCTAGATGCTATACCTTCCAAGTACCAGTATTATAGATTTCTGTCACCACACCTAGCTTCGTTATTGAAATAAAGCTAGATGCTTTACTTCAAGTTACTGAATGGCAGAAATTGCATTACTCATTAATGCCTTAAATTAACATCTGTTGGGAGATTAAAATTCCAAAGTTCCTTGGTGTCAGTTATTCAAAAACTAAAGGACTGTATCACGGATGAATCAGCTCCTCCTTATTAGATTCTTCCATAACTGAAAAAAGTAGTGCTTTGTAGGCACGAGAATGACTACACCCTCATGCTTCCTCATATCTGCTCAGATTTTCGTCTAACTGTACCTATGACTTTTAAGTCCCTTCTAGCTATGAGATTGTCTGTACTGTGTAGCAGTACAATGAGCCAATCACGTCCTTCCTCAGTACTGTTTTGCAATGCCATTCCTCTTGAAGATGAAAAATGGAAGAATGGAAGATTATAGATCAGGGAACCTTAGGGAAAATAAATACTCTCAACTAAGATTACTGAAAGTCACTACAGTTTTTAAAAGCACAGAAATGTTTTCAAAATTGTTTCTAAACAATTTAATTTTTTTAAACAAGGACAGTGTAAAGTGAGGACTGAACCCTATATTTTGAATTACATTGTAAATTCTAAAAATGGCTAGAACAACTTTTGAAGTACAGCTAAAATGCTTGCAATATAATTAAGATTTCAAGTATACTTAGGCAAAAGGAATGCTCTTTGAGTCTATTTACTTTTCTTTTTACTATTTATCTTTCCTTTTACTAATGTGCTAATTTCTATTTACTAATTCAAGTGTGAGTTTTTAAAATTAAAAAGAAATTACACTGACACATTAGAAATAGATCAGCCTTCAGAATTATATATAAAATAGGTATATTATTATTGTTAGATTATTAGCAATTATATTATTAATTATTATTAAATAATTTTATTATTGAAATATTATTGTTAGAATTAGAAGCCAGAATTAAGTGCACAATGAGAATAAGTTAATTACATATACTAGTGAAAATATATACATAGGTATTTCTCACTGATCCTGTTGACTTTAATCTTCATAAAGAGAACTGGTGTTATCTCATTTTAGAGGTGATAAAACTAAATTTCAAAATAATATAAAATTGTGAGAAAAAGATTACTATTCTATTATTTTTGTTTATTTATCTTTTGAGATAGGCTCACTTCATGGTCTAACTGGCTTGGAACTCACTTAATAGACCAAATTGGCCTTGAATTCAGAAATCTGCCTGCCTCTACCTCCCAAATGCAGGATTAAAGGAATGTAGCACTATGCCCTGTCATACACACATATAGACACACTAACAATTTTAAAAAATATATCAGTGAAGAAATCATAATCTAAGAAACTAACAAATCTGACTACCAAATGGATGTCTTCTGAGTCTGTGACCACAAAAGGGATATGAAAAGAATGATAGTGAAAATGTTCCTTGAGATTTTCTTGTTGAAAGAACAAACAAAAGCCAAGAGTCATCAAACTGACTGAGATGTAATTACAACCAAGCTTTTGAATAATATCACTTATTTCACTTATGTAACAAGAAAAAAGCATTTAAGCATAAACAGATGTGGCTATAACCTATCATCTAAAATCAATACAGCTAGCTTAAGAACAGAAGGCAAATATTTAGATTCAAAGTAGTCAGTCCCTGGAGCAAAGTTTGTCCTGGGGCTGTACTTCAGTAACCACTTAGGTAGCTTTTCCAAACCATAAGTCATCCCCTAGCCTCAGAGAGATCTGAAGAGAAATGTAGCTCTTCAAGAGGAAAGCCCAGATTTCTGAAAAAAACCTCCAAATTAGTCTCAATCTCTGAAGACCAAGCGCCCTACAACACAAAGAAGTGACAACAGCAATGCAAGTTATTCGGGGAAGCCACACAGAGTTCAGATCCAAGTAGAGACAGGATCATGGATAAAGCAGGCAAAACAAATAGGGCTAGTTGCCACTCCTTTTTCTCTTCCAAACAAGAAAAGCTCATTCAACTGCAACCAAGAAGACATTCTAAAGATAGCTTTAGATTGCTTCTTTTCAACACAGTCTTATTCTGAACAACTTTCAGCACCTTATTATTTACAATCCAGAACACAAACGATGGCCATACTAACCAGAGTTGGGAACAGGTGACCAGAGCGCTGCTCTCCCACAGAAATCCTAGCAGGAAACAGTTAGGGAGCACACACTGCCAAACAGCACCACTATTAATTCTGGAAAAAACCAAGAGTTCTCATTTTTCCTCCAGACAGGTCTATCAAAGCTAGTTCAAGACAGACCTGGTCACTCACACCTGAAATCCTAGCACTCAGGAGGCTGAGGCAGGAGAATCAAGAGTTTAAAGTTGTCATAGCTACACAGCTATCCTGAGTTATACGAGACCCTATCTGAAAAACAAAACCAACCCCTCTCTCTCTCCCTCTCCCTCCCCCCTCTCTCTCTCTCTATATACATATTATATATATATGTATATATAAAATTTAATATAACCAACTGACTTTCAACAAGAAGGAATTCAACAGGTGTATTCGACTAATGTATGTACCAAAGGGCAAATCAAAGTGAAGTAAAGTTTTTGCAGTAAGATTTCACTGCTGCGGGCACAGGAAAAAAAAAAAAAAACAGTCCTCAAGTTTTTTTTTTTTTTTACCTGCTGAAAATAATGTCTAGAGTCTTTCCTAGACAAAAAAAAATACATGGCAGTACCAAGTCATCTCTATTAAGATTTCATACTTAAAAATACAAGTGATTCAGTTAAATACAAATTTCAAATAAATAATTACTTTTGGGTAAATATATCCTCCTTTGCAATACTCAGCTCATGTGCTCATAAACACAATTATGCAGAGGACACAGATGGGAGAGGACTGAGATCAAAATTATTGAGTCCCTTAAATTGTATTTGAGAAACAAACCACACAGATATCCCGTGTTCCTAATTATGACTGTGCCCCCTTATCATTTTCTCCACCCAGTCTCTTTAGTATACATCACTAATTTTGATAACAACTTTATCTCTTTTTCATGTGTTTTATTTCTGAAATAACTGTATTTGTGAAAGGCAGGCATTTGTTCTAGCTAACCACTCCTGACTTCCAGCTCTACTATTAGAGTGTAAGCTGTCTCAGTTATATTCACTTCTAGTAGGGAAAAAAAGGTTATCTTGAAATTCACATACAAAAAGCTGGTGACTAGTACGGTCACAAAAATACTTTCTTCCTGTACTTCCTGTTATGTGATACCGCAGTCATACGAAAAGGGTGACTAAAGCAAACTTTCTAAAGTTTAAAGCACATTTCACTAAAGATGAATGTATTAATCATTAGTAACCACAGTACGTGCCACACAAAGTAACTGAGCCCCCCACTTTGTTTTTGTTCTTTTTATGAAATAATGAGAAATTTTAAATATGGGCATAAAGCATCTAAAAGTAAATAGAATAGAATCACAAGAATAATAACTTTGCCTGCTATAATTAATCACATCAAAAGGCTAGAATGAAGGCACAGTATTTTTAAAAGGGCAATGAAAAACTGCCTAATGGCTAGCTAGGAAGTCATAATTTGCTAATTTACCAGAACAATAATTAGAATCATCATATAAAATCCCGTCTACTTGTGGCATTTATATAATTTTGCTTATGAGATTGTGATCTATGACACTTTTACATTATAGGCACCGCCTATTCAATTACACAGACCTATTTACATATGACATCCGGAGACAAATGCACAAATGGTCTTAAATGCTTGGTAATCAGTAAGAATACTTCTCAAGGTTTCAATACCATATTACAAAAAGACTCTAGATTGGTGATAAATTGAGCAAATGTTGTTGCTTTCAACTTACTATTCCAAAAGGAATGGGGATTTTGAAAGCATTTCACAATTTTACTCTGTATGTTTTTATAACTGATAGTGTACCCAGACTCCTTTGAACTACATTTTCCCTAAACATTTCAAATAAGTGAAGTACATTTAAATTGCACAATTTATTTTAAATAGTTTCATTTAGTGCAAAAGTAAGAAGATAGCAACACTACAACTTACAGATTTATTTACATTTTGTTGATTTTTTTTCCCTGACAGTCCTGAGGTTCAAACCCAGGCCTTCACAGTAGCTAAGCAAGACCACCATCAAGAGCTACAACCCAAACACAGCTTTTAAATCCTTGCCATTTCTTTAAAAATTTCTGCCTTTAAGTTTGGGAATCATTTCTCTAACAGCACAAAATATGTTTCCTTAGACAAATTCCAATTGTATCACATTTTAAAATCGTAGCTGTCTTACAGTACTTTATATAATAAATGATTTTTTTCTCTTGAGAAAATTTCAAGTATTACATTCATGTACTATATTAATAAAATCCTGTTTAGTAGACAGGGCAAAACCCGCTCTATTTAACAAAGCCTGCCACTCTCCAACTTTCATACGGACTCTCTTTCTGATCACAATGAGTTAATTAAATATTTGAAGCCTTCTTTGTACTTTTTAATCTAACACGAGTTAAATTTTCGACTTTACCTGAAAGTCTGGGTTCATTGAAATGAGTAAAGAGAAAGTTGAAATATTTTAAACTACACTTGTTTTCTCATGAAAACCACAGACAAACTGAAATCAAGCGTCATGTGAAACACCCCGGTTTCCTTCAGGGCCTACAACAGGAGTTATGGCATTGTTCTGCTCAACTCTTAGAGGAGTTCATTTAGCTTTCTACTTCCTCTTCTCGGCTAGACGTCCGCCGCCTTCTCCTCAGTGACCCACAGGGTCACTGGGAAGATTAGGGTCAGCATCCCGCTGGAATAAAGGGGTGGCTTTAGTTCCCCCCGGCCAGGAAAGCGCCCACCACCACCTGGGTGAGCTGGACGCACTCGCTGGCTTTGCCCACAGCAGGCTGTCATACTGGGCTCCCTCCCTTGTCCTGTCCACCGTTCCTTACAAACGTGTTCCCCTTTACATTAAGCGATCACATTTCCACTCGAACCAGTTATTTTAAAGCACAGTCGAAAACTCGTCTCACCGTCTTGTTGCTAACAAAATGTTCGTGCAGGGTTGGGAGTAGACAGGGTGGGCACGGAAAATTAGACAAGGAACCCCTTCAGCCCGGAGGGGCGAAAAAAATCTAGTGTTTTCACTTGGAACGAGTTAAAACGCCACCAAGGACTTTTACAGCCATGCCACATTCTGTACAACTGTCAGCCCGAGAGCGATTAGCTACCGGCACGACTAGACTTAAAAAAGAAAGCTCGCCTGAGGTCCGGAGGTTCCTCTTTTTCAGAAAAAGTAAAACGGCGGCGTCTCAGTGCCGGTCTTTAAAGGCGAGATTCCTGTGCCCTCCTCTACCGTGCTTACCCCTCGAATCCTAAAAACCACATCGCTGGGATTTCGCCGGTTCTGGCTGTTACGAGGAGATCAGATTACAGTGCGCCGCTTTGATTTCGCACGCAAAGCCCCGAAGCAGGTAACTTTTTAAACTGCTGACAATCTGCCAGAGGAGACGACTTGAAAGGCAGAATGTCCCAACCCCAAACCGAGCCTCCGCCAGACAGCTCCTTCCCGGGACCCGCGCGTGCTCGCCCCGCTGCTCGCCCCGGTACTCACCCGAGGCCATGGCTCGGCTCCGCGCGCCGCCCGCCGCAGCTCCCCGCGTCCGGCCAGTGGATGCAAGTCGGTCCGTCCGTCAGCCCGTCTGTCCGCCCGTGAGTCAGCCCGCCAGCCGGCTAGTCAGTCAGGAGGCCGAGCAGCCACTGCAGCCGGGACCCCAGTCCTCTGACCACCCCCGGGCTTCCTCTTCTTTCCCGGCCCCTCTAGGTTTGCGGCTCACACCTTCCCACCCCTGAATCTTCGCGCTCGGGTCACCCGTGTCCTGGCGTCGCCCTGCCAGGATGCCGCGGCAGGGGCAGGGGGCGGGGCGGACCGCCTGGCGGAAAGGGGATTTCCCGCTGCTTGCGTCACTCGCGCCACCGCCTACCCGGGGCGGGGGAGAAGGCGTGGCCTCGCGCCGGGCGCGCGCTCCCCTGTCCTCGGCGGAGCTGCGGCGGGCTGCCTGCGCGCTCGCGCGAGGAGCTCCGGGGGCGCGCGGTGACGTCTCCGCGCGTGAGAAGCCGCCGGCCCTTGAGAAATCCCCCTCCTCCGGTGGCCTTCAGAGCGCGGCTTAAAGCCCGGGGACCGAGGGGGCGTGTCCGTGACGTCGCGCGGACGGGGGCGGGCGGGGCGGAGCGGCGGGCGAGCTTCTCGGCCGCCCGAGGTCCGCCCGGGGTTTTCGAGCGGTGGTTCCCCCCTCTTCCCGATTTCGCACATGCAAATCTCCGCCCCCGCGCCTGAGCGCGCGGCCGGCGCGGCCGGGTGCCCTGGAGGGGAAGTGCGGAAGCGCCGGCGCCCGTGTTCGGCTGGAAGGCGCGGATTTGCATAGGGGACCCCCGCAGTCTGAATTTCCCTCTACAGCTACGTTACGTCTTTTACGTCCCAAACGTTCTCAGCCCCGCGGGGCAGCGCGGTGGGGCTGCTGCCCCAGTCCGTGTACGTGAACACCGAGTTCAGAGATTTGACCGAGATACCCACGACCTAAAGCCGGGACCGAGCTGGTGCTTTGACAGGTCGGGCGGAATCTTGCTGTGCCTCAGTTGCTCTTGGGCACCTGTTCTCTTGGTCTGTGAAGTATTATCATCTTCATCGTGTACACGAGTCGATGGAGGTGTGGAGAAGTAGCTGGTCGGGACTTAAGAGTGCTAGTAAGGAAAAGCACGGTTTAAATTTTAAGATTACCCAGGCCAGTTTAATGCACTCCCAACACTCGAAACGCTGAGGCAGGTGGATTGACAACAAAAATAACCCAGGGTTCTCTGGCTTCGCCTCCTGCGTTCTCCAGCCACTTACTGACTTAAACAAGTAAAGAGGGGTGATAAAGAAATGACATCCTGAATGCTGGCAAAATGGCTTAGGGGTAACTGCACTTGCTACCAAGCCTGACAACCTGAGTTCGATCCTTGGAAGGAAGAAAACCAACTTCCAAAAGTTGTCCTTTGACCTCCGCCTGTGTGACACACACACACACACACACACCAAGCCAAAACGTCCTTTCGAACAAGTACCCCAACGTGAAGGACACTCTTATGGAAATAATTAAAATCTGTCAGGTCAAAAGTGTCTTCACGAAAGGTATAAATAGCAGTTGTTTTCTTTGGTTAAACACAATCATAGACAAACCACACAGATAAAACAACGGCAACAAGAGCAATTAGTAGAGTTAAACTATGTCCAGTATCCTGGAAGCCAAGATTGGAGAATCAACTTTGAAGCTAGGATGAGCCACAAAACGTGTCTCTGCGGCGCGCACCACACCCACACACACCCACATCCCTCCCCCGCGCACACACATTCAGCCTTTAATGTACTCAGATCCATACAATATATTTTCTACTTGTTTAATTGTCTTTATATCCAAAGAAAAAGTAAATAGGAAGCTACATCTTGAAGCCAAGAGGGGCTTAAATTTTCACGGAGATTATTAGGCCATGTGCTGGGCAGGAGATGTTACACTACAACAGAAAAGTCTGCTAGTTAATGGGGTTTATAAAGAACAGAACCACAAGTGGTAGTTTTAGCACCGAGAGTCACACGTCTGTAATCCCAGCACACAGGAGGTGGTGGTAGGAATAGTAGCTGTTCAAGGCCGTACTCCGCTATAGAATGAACTCACAAAGCCAACCTGGGCTATGGGAGAGCCTGTCTCGAAATATAACATACATAACTGCTTTTGTTACTTAATAAAGAAAATAAGGTGGCTGGAGTAATAGAAATTGTTTGGGTTCTCTAGAAGGGATACTCTGTGGAAGTGATATTTGAACCCAGTCAGTGATTGGTATTGGAAAATCATAACCATGCCATTGATGTGTGCGTGCTTCTGGAGATTTTGCTCTGGCTGGTATGTTACACTGATAGCATATGTTACCTGGGGCAAAGGTGGAGCAGTTAAGTGATGGAAATGAGACCTTGATTTGTTCTAGTGTTTGTGCAGAGGATGGGGGCGGGGAGGAGGGAAGACATTTGATGTTGGGGCCAGGTGGAAAAATTGAAACAGCTCAGGATTTTTTAATGAACTAGATTTTGGCAAATAGATTTTAATTAAACTGTAAGCAGAAGTTTACATTCAGAAGAATAAACATTCAGAGGCTTATATACTTTTAAATGCTTGCTCAATACCTCAGGCTTATTACTAACTAGCTCTTGCATTTTAAGTCAACCCATATTCCTTATTTACGCTCTGCCATGTGGCAGTACCGTTTTTTTTAGCATGGCATGTTCATCTCCTGCTCCCTCTGTGTCTGGCCGGTGACTCCTGACTCTACCCTTCTCATTAGTTTGGGTCACCCTGTCTGCACTTCCTGCCTGGCTACTGGCCAATCAGTGTTATATTAAACCAATTCAAGTGACAAATCTTTACAGTGTACAAACGGATTATTCCACAGCATTAAACTGGGTGGAATAGCACTTTCCAGTAATCCCGGGACTGAGCAGGCTGATGCCAGAGGATCTGAAGTTCAAGGTTAGCCTATGTCATATTAGGAGACCCTGTCTCAGTCAAATAAATTTAAAAAACGGAGGTTCACTTGTGACTTGAGAACTGTGCTTAAAAACCTGGTGATCATAAAGCTGAATTGAAGCAGTTTGAGGAGAGAGACTGGTGGATGTGGTAGGTTTAGACATTTGGAAGATATTGAATAAAACAGCAATGGAGAACTATCTGGTCCAGGGTGTGGATTTGTATTATGCTCAGGGCTCTCCCTAGCTTCAGTTTCCACAGGTTAGAACAAAGTCCCCTGTGAACTGAGTGGCTGTCCCCAGAACTACCCTGGGTGCCTTCCATATTCTAGTACCAATATTAAGAACAGGCAGGGCCTGCTCTGGCTTACTCTGTGATGTGGAATATCACCTTTCAGGCTATCCCTACCTACCACAGATACTTTCCTGTAACAGTGACAAAATGCATGAATGACCAATGTAATTTATAAAAGGAAGTATCTAGTTTGAGGGCTCGTGGTTCCAGAGGGCTAGAGTTTGTGACCATCATGGTGGGGAGCACGGGAGGCATGGAACTGGAGCCGTAGCTGAGAGCTTACATTTTGAGACAACAATCATGAGGTAGAGAGAGAAAAAGAGCCAACTGGGCCTAGTGTGGGCATTTGAAACATCAAAGCCCACCCCAATGACACACCTCCTAATCCTTCCCAAATAGTTTCACCAACTTTGAGCCAAGGTAAAGCACATGAGACTGTTGGGGCCATTATTATTCAAACCACCACACTGTAGTGTTTTGAGTTAATCCATTTACAAAGTAACAACCATGACCTGAGTTACTCCGTTTTGAGTATATGTGCCAAGAAAGAATGAGTCTACTGTCTTGCTTATACAAGTAAACAACCATTATCTGCCAGCACACCTGGAGACACAGACCAAGAGTTAAATATATCAAATGGTAATCAGAAGCACCCCACATATGAACTTAGCAATCATGCTGCATGATAAACCCCTTTACATGGGACTATAAAAGAAGGGGCACCCCAAGACTAAGATGTGATAGGCATGCTGTCACCCAGTTTCTTGCCATCCTCCTCTTCTAGGATACTTGCTGTATCTAGGACTCCGTTTGCCTCTGTCCTAGTCTCCAGCTCAAGCAGAGTCTCCTGCAGGTGACACTCAGCTCTCGTCAACCTGACCCTGGAAATGTCCTGTCACTTGGACTAGCATTTGACATTTCTGCACCTGGAATTAGCTGGATACCTGAAGGTTGTCAGACTTCTTTCCCTATCTGCAGACTCTTCCTTGTGCCTGTGTATGCTTTCTGTCTCTGACTTCAGGAAAGCCTTTGAACTCTGTAGCCTCTTTTACCCTTTCTTAGATATTGTTTAACCTGTTACAGATATGCATGCATACACACACAGACATGTATATATTATGTGACCTGACCTGAAAGTTAATGCTAATAACTGAGGTTAAAATAAAAGAATCTGGTCTCTGACAGGCAGCTGGAGACTACTTTGGAAACTGTAGCCAACACAGCTGATGTAGGCTGTGAATTTATTTTTACTTAATACATTGTGACATTATAGAGAGAACAAACGTGACTGTCCATGTTTCTGACATACGTGCCCATAACAAATACATAGCACCTATAAGGCTGCCTTACCAGGGAAGAGAAGAGGATCACAAATGGAAGATTTCTGTGGGCACAGTTGGCCTTCCTATTACTGCACACTAGGACAGTACACACTTCCATCGTTTCCAGAGAAAATAGGAAACAGAAATTGGTAAAGGAAACGGAGAACCAATATTGTCTCATGGCTAAAATCCTAATGTTTAGGGGAGTGGAGCAGGAGCATGGTTATGAGTTGGAGACCAGTAGCACCGGGGGACGGGGAGAGACAAGTCAACAGAAAGTAGATCTCAGTAAGTGCTGTCAACCTCTGACACACAGTCTTCTTCCCCAGGTGACATTTATCATGCAGTGTAAAGATGAACGAGGCAGAGAAAGAGTTTTGGTTGGTGTGGAAGTCTTTTCGTAGATGTGTTGCTTTTGTTGATTAATGAATAAAGAAGCTGCTTTGGCCTGTGATAGGGCAGAATAGAGCTAGGCAGGAAAACTAAACTGAATGCTGGGAGAAAGTAGGCAGAGTCAGTGAGATGCCATGTAGCTGCTGCTGGAGGAGACAGACGCCGGAACTTTGCCCAGTAAGCCACGACCTTGTGGTGATACACAGATTAATAGGAATGGGTTAATTGAAGATATAAGAGCTAACTAGCAATACACTTAAGCTATTGGCCAAGCAATGTCTTAAATAATATAGTTTCTGTGTAATTATTTTGGGTCTGTGTGGCCAGGGAAACGAACAAGCAGCCTCATCAACAGTTGGTGATGATGTGCAGTGCTTTAGAGCACAGCAGGTGGTGCTGTAGTGAGCAGACCTCTGCTGTAAGGAGGAAGGAACTAGGAGATGCCTTTGCTAAATAGCATTGATTTCTCACTTGGTTCTACAAGGCTTTAGACCAGTGGTTCTCACCCTTCCCAATGCAGTGACCCTTTAATGCAGGTCCTCACATTGTGGTGACTCCCAACCATAACATTATTTTCATTGCTACTTCATAACTGTAATT
This sequence comes from Alexandromys fortis, assembly GCF_014885135.2. Classification (NCBI taxonomy): domain Eukaryota; kingdom Metazoa; phylum Chordata; class Mammalia; order Rodentia; family Cricetidae; genus Alexandromys; species Alexandromys fortis. Next base: position 24,117,524 of record NW_026067920.1, read on the forward strand.
TTGCTACTGTTATGAATCATAGTGTAAATATTTTGTATGTGACCCAAGGAGTTGCAACCCACGGGGTGAGAACCACTGCTTTAGAAGAGGGTGAAAGACTGGTGTCTTACCTTTGTTTGGGGTCCGTATCTTTCCTCTGGCTGAAATCACAGGGCGAAGTCACTCGGGAGCACCAAAATTGCAGACTTGCACCACCACATCTGACCTTTATGTGAGCTCTTGGGGGTCTGAACTCCACCCCTCATGCTCATTCAGCGAGCACTTAACTCACTGAGACGTCTCTCCAGCCTGGGAGCCATGTTTGACTTACCTGTCACCTCCAGCCTACCCGATATCATCCATTCACCATATATCCTATTGCGATTAATCTTTTTTTTTTTCCTTCCATTGCTAGGGATTACTCTTATGGCCTGGAGGAATGTTCAGGCTTTTGACATTGTTACAATACATTGTCACCTACAAAGTTCACGCTTGAGACCAGCATAACTAACTTTCAAAGAAAAAAAAAAACTGCAAAAAAAAAAAATCTCGTACTGTTTTAAGTGTTCATGACTTTGTGTTCAGTGGACCATAGTTATCCTGGGGCACATGTGTCCCTCAGACTTCAGGTTAGACCCACCTGGAAACATGCTAAGCTTGCTAAGCCTGCCCCTGAGCTATGCCAGTAGCCCTCATCTTCCCTCTGGCTGCCACTGTTATTGGGAAGTCTGGGTTATGACTCATCTGAACGACTGGAATGTTCTAAGTACTTCTACTTCTGTCCTCTTTAAAAATCTATTCAAATCTGTAGCCGCCCAAGTCGCTTGTATGAATGCACATCAGGCCACGTCACATTCATGATTAAAAACCATCCTTGGGTCCAAACACATGGCTCCCAGTCTCCTCCATAATCTGGCTACTGCCTCCTTCCTCGGCCTCCTTTCTTGTAGTTTCTACCCTTTTGATCTGCTCTATGCCCCCGAGATGTATAAACAAGGAGGTTTCTTGTTTATCTGCGTTTGCTCTTCTCCCACTGCCTAGGATACGTCTTCCTAGAGACGGGCCATGTTTATGCATTCCGAATGATCACTTCCTGATGGGACCCTTCCACGCAAGCTTGTTTGTTTTCTGCAGCGTCGGCACTGAGGTGCAGAGCCCGTGGTCGTCTATAATTTATTGTATTCTGAAACTTGGTTATGATAGCATCTCTTCAATTGATGGCAGCTATGTGTTTTGTTCTTTCAACAAAAGTCTTATGGAACAATTTGACTTGTTATTCTTTTAATGTCTTATCTGGAGTCATAGACCCAGAAGACATCCATTTGCTGCTTAGATTTGTTAGTTTATTGAATTATAAATTCTTCACTGCTGTGTTATTAAGAATTATGAGGTGTGTGTGTGTGTGTGTGTGTGTGTGTGCATGCACGCCTGGTGTTTTGTTCATCCCTTTAATCTTAGTACTTCATAGGCAGAGGCAGGCAGTACTCTGTGAGTCTGAGACCAGCCTATTCTACAGAGTGAGTCCCAGACCAGCCAAGGCTACATGGTGAGACCCTGTTGAAAGAATTATTTTATGTGTTTAAGGCATGTTCATTAGTTCAAAAATATTTCTCCTCCACCTTATCAGGGCAGTGCCCATTGTTTAATAACATATGCATTTGAAATCACAATCTATGTTAAATATATACTTTTAAATAAGTCAAGGTAATTAATGCTCTAATAGCACTATGAAAGAGGAATAAACAGAAGTTAATAAAAAAATAACATTGAGTCAGGAATGGTGGGTGACATCAGTAATTCCGTCACTCCGGAGGCTGAAGCAGCAGTATTGCCGTGAGTTTAAGACTGTTGGGCTACATTGCCATGTCCTGTCTCAACACAAATAAATAACAAGTAAGGCCAGTCTTGATGCAATGGCAGCAAGATGCTAGTATGTTATTTTACACTTGCAGTTTTCACACCATAAGATCTTTCTGAAATACTCCCTCAATTTTTGAAGTGTTTGTGTTCCTGGGAAATTCAGTATCTATATTAAACACACATACAAAAATATATGCTGCTTTGTGTGTAAAGGGAGCTGTGTCCCAGGCTTGTTTTTGTTATAAAAGTCTCCCCCCACCCACCTTCATGAATGGGAATGGTGAGAGACTGGAAAGTCGGGAGATTCCCACAGTGCCTCTTGCACTGGACGGCCCCTTGCAGAGCACCTAGCAGCCGTCAGTACCCCAGCTCTGAATGATGGAAGGACAACCCTGTATCCCTGTGATGGCCAGCGGCGTGGTCACAGATTTCCCAAACGATGGTTTGAAGCTGCTTTATAATATTGGTAGTTATTAGAATCACTCTGGGAAGTTACTGTATATGCAGGTTCCCTGGCCCCATTCTCAGAAATCCTGAATCAGTAGCTAGGGTACAGCCCCAGCATCTACAGCTTATTTCTCGCCTTCTTAGGAATTTTGTCCTTTGGAACTCACCTTGAGAAGCTCTGATTTAGACCAGAGGCATGCATGATAATCAGTGTGGCACTCTATATAATCTTCAGAGACCATCTTCTAAGAATAGCTCTGTTTAGAAATATTATTTAGTGTTTTTATGTTTTAAAGCCATAAAAATTGCAGCAGCAGTATTGACAATAAAACTTCATTGCAATCTATTATAAACAAACACAAACATTTATGAGCAATGAAAATTGTAGTAATACTGTCTGTTAATTTTTACCACTATGGAAGGCATGTAAGGTTTAAAACACAGCTAGTAACAGCGGTAATGAAGAACAAGTGGAAAGGGTCAGGTTAGATGGGGTTAGGGAAAGGACTGAGAGGTACCTGGGAGCACCAGGTTCATTGCTGTCTATCAGAGAGTCCGAATTGATGAAAGAGTGGAGAGGAAATGGCAGGTCGTACTTCCCAGGTGTCCTGGCATCGGAACTAGATAAACTCCTGTATCAGTTGAGAGCTGAGGGCACTGTGTGTGATCAGAAGCTCTGTTTGTGAGCAGAATATGTAGTCCATGTTCTAGTCCTGAGGACTCCTTTCTGGGTCCAAGTTGTTTTCAAAGGAACTGCTGGGTAAACAAGAAGTCAGGCAAAATAAGAGAATTTAATACATAAGGAAAGCTGTGAGGAAAAGGTCTCTTGAGTTACCTTTGTCCCACGTGAAAGGCCCTGGCTTTGCAAACCCACTTTGAATGTATGTGAGGTTGAGATGGGTCATTTAAGGGTGAGATGAGGTTGTGAGTCATTTAAGGGTGTAATTTTACCTCTGTCTGTTTGCGCATTTTTGTAAGTGGGTTATAGTACAATAGCTGCTCCATGGGTTTGCCATGAGACCTGAAGAGATTCCTAAGAAACACACTTGGCACCTGGAATGGGCAGAAAAATGCTGACATGCCCGCAACCCCATTATATCACAATTTTCAAAGCCAGATGGGGTGGTGTATGCTTGTAATCGTAGCCCTGGAGAGGCCCGGGCAGGATTGCCAGGGGTTGAGCTCCGATGGGCTACACAGTGAGTCTGAGGCCATCCTGGGTTACACAGTGAGACCCGGCCTCAACTCCTCTGTTCTCCAAGATTTCTTCTCGGAACAATAGGTAGTTGCTCTGCCAGATTCTGCATCTCACCTTTCCTTTTCTCTTTTAATTTTATCGAACAGGGGAGAGTTTGGAGACAGCTGCTCACTAAAACAACTGCGGAGTTGAGTTTTCCCCATTTGGAGAAGTCAAGTGGGTCAACACATCTGGAATTTGATGGTTAAGCTTCATGGTGGGGGGAAGGGAACTGCCCTCTTTCCTGCCAGGTAAGTATCCAACTTTTCTTCCCTAGAGATATGTTTCATATTCTTCGCCAGAGGCTTTTGGATGGCAGACATGCTTGTGTTTTGTCTTACACTAAGCTAAATTGTAGATTGTTGAAATAGGAGCGGCAGGGCTGCGTCCCCGGCACCCGGCCGCCCGCATGGCTAGCTTATACCCAGAAATAATTACACGGAAACTGTATTCTTTCAAACACTGCCTGGCCCGGCTACCCATTTCTAATATTCTGTGTAGCCCATGAGTTGGCTTACCAGAGAGGATCTTAACCTGCGTCTGTCTGGAGCGGGAGAATCATGGCGACTCTTCCTCTAACCTTCTTTCTCCCAGAATTCTCCTCTGTCTACTCCGCCTACCTAATTTTCTGTCCTATGAGGGCCGAGGCAGTTTCTTTATTATTAACCAATGAAATCAACAGATAAGATACAAGACCCACCTCCATCAGTAGATCGTTTGTTGTAGATCCAACCTCATTGCTGGAGCAATGTCCTAGAGACTGCAATGTCCTGGAGGGTGTGGCTGAGAACCAAGATGGGAGGGGCCTAAGTGAGCAGTCAACCCAAACACAAATTCCCATCTCCTTTTCAGCTACTACATTTGATAAAGTAGCAATGTTGACTAACATGGGCATAGGAAAAGGGGAAATGAGGATAAAATCCATTAACAACGGAGTACTTTGGTTTGTTTCATAGGAGGAGTGCTGCTTTGTTTTGAGACAGGGTCTAATTGTGTATAGGTATACAAAGAGGTTTATAAATCAAACATTTTATTTATAACAAATGACAAAGAAACTTAGGCTAAAATAATTCTTAACTGCTATATTGGCCCAAGCCTGTGATCTCACCACTTTGGTAGAGATAGAGGCAGGAGGCTCAGGAGTCTAAGATCATCTGTGGCTACTAAGAGTTTGAAGATGCTTAGACTATATGAGACTCTGTCTCCAAAAAACTAAAACAAATAAACCAATTTTTGGTATACGTATAATTTTACCATTTATTAAAGATTAAAACAAACTTTCATACTGTTGACCTAACAATGGCTTTTAAATGTCTACATAAAGTATTAAACCCTGAAGCTTGTCATGGCAGCACACACTCAGCATTTGGGAGGTAGAGGCAGGAGGCCCGGGAACCGAAGGCCATCCTTGACCTCACAGATATCTAGAGAACAGCATTGCTACACAAAGCTCTGCTTTGTTTTGTCTCAACACTTGAAAGGCTGAGACAGAAACCCTCTCGAGTTTGGAGCTACAGCGAACTGCACAGTGAATTCCGCAGTCTATGCTACAGTGTCGGACCGTGTGTTTAAATAAAATAAAATGACAAGACCTTTTCTCTAAAAAAAATCAAAATCAATTAATTAATTAATATTGGATGAATATCTGATACCACAGTATGTGGAGCATCTTCAGTGCTTTTCGAAGTTGATAAACGTTTTGCTTTTAGAGTTGTCAATACTGAAAATGCTATTTTCATACAAATATAGTGCAAAATACCAGAAGCTTGTTTAGAATCATTTCAGAAACTGTTAGAAATTCTGATCCTAAATAAGATTAAAATTACTTTAATGACTTTTTTTTTTTTTAAAAAAAAGTAAACTCAAGCCGAGTTATGGTGGCACACTCTTTTAATCCCAGCACTTGGGAGGCAGAGGCAGCAGGATCTCTGTGAGTTCGAGGCCAGCCTGGTCTACAAGAGCTAGCTCCAGGACAGGTTCCAAATCTACAGAGAAACCCTGTCTTGTAAAAAGAAAACAGAAAAAAAAAAGATAAAAGAAAATAAAACTCAAGTTAGCAACTCAAAATTAAAAATAAAAAGTGCTTTAAGCAGAATTTCATGTAGCCCAGGCTGGCCCCAAACTTGTGAAGTACCAGAAAGCCACCTTTAACTCCCCATCTTCCTCACTCCACCTTTACCAGAAAGCAACCTTCAACTCCTGACCTTCCTGCCTCCACCTTTTAGAGAGAATGTAATTACAGGTGTATACCACCATGTCTAGCTAAATAGTCATTCTTAAAATTCAAACATCCCAGCATGATACAATCCAACTATATACTAACTTGACACTTAGATACTGAGGGATGATATTAGGAAAATATTAAAAGTATGTGTTTCTGTGTGTTTCCATAAAGACAGTAAATCTCATTCATACAGTTAAAATTCTACAATTTATAAAATACAATGATCTCAAATCTGAGGTGAGCGGTTTCAGGCTGCAGACATTGGCCTGACATTCCAAATGTTTCCATAAAGACAGTAAATCTCATTCATACAGTTAAAATACTACAATTTATAAAATACAGTGATCTCAAATCTGAGGCGAGTGGTTTCAGGCTGCAGACATTGGCCTGACATGGTTGTCACAACAACCCGAGTTAGTGAAGCTTGCCCATGTGTATCCCAGGCACAAGGCTGCAGTGAGATCGTATGATCCAGTGCTGGTAACCTCCAGAAACAAACCAGAGTCTTCATGATTAATTTTAGGTAGTTGCATGTTCAAAAACTTTCTAGTGTTGCCAAATGTCTGTGACCCATACGTTCAGTTATATGGTACTGAGACCCACCATTCAAGCTGGGTACAGCGAGACCTGTGACAAGTTCTTAAACCAGGGAGGAGTGGGATGGAGGCATTGTCTGAGGCAGCAGGAAAAGCTCCAGCTCAGAAGTCAGTGCAGCACAACAAAGTGAGCCTGGAACAGCCAGGAGATGAAATCAAAATCAAATGGAAGGAAAATAGTCAAGAAAGGTTCTAAGGAGAAGTTATTCACCTTGGCGACCAAGTGGATGTGGAGATTTAGGGAGAAGGAACTGAAGAGAAGTCCAAGGATTCTAATCTCAAATACTCTGGGCGCGGCAGGAAAATGGAAATATGTATGGTCACTTTAAAGAATTATAATTCAGATTTAATTATAAATCACCCCAAATCTGCCCTCCGTTTTGTCTGCAATCTCTCCTGTCCAACAAAGAGGGCATCTACAAGCACTGTAACATAGACTGTAGGGAAGGGACAGTCCCCAAGGTAAGACCCAACTCTGAGGAAGCTGCCCCACTCAACTATGTTAAAGGAACTGAAACCTTAGGTTAGTGAAGTCCCAGAGAAATGAAATTTGGGTACATGAGAACTCCTGAAGACAGTCATAGACCATCCAGAAACTTCCCTCTTTTCAGTCTGCATGTTTATATTAGGTAAGTCCTAGAGGATGAAGTCAGTTTTGTGTATGTAGCACGGCTTATGAGTATAGTACAGGGTGCTAACTTGATTTCTGTAGTAGGAATAACATCTGAAGTTTCTGAAACACGAGATCCAGTCATTTGCTTAGATGTAGAATTAATATTTTTCAGAACTGGCAGTAATAAATTCAAATGATGTCTCTGATACTCGCCAGTAGGAGAGAACTGAATTTGAAGGTAGGAAACAACCCTAGATCATTTGGTCTCTCTCCCTCTACCCGCTCCCTGCCTGAGTAACCAGCCTTGAATGCACTGTGGCCCAAGCTGACCTTGAACCTGTGGTGTAGAATGTGCCACCAGCTTGAGCGCCTGGCTCCATTCCGTCCAGCTCTTGACCAGTGCAGACACATCGCATGCCTTAGGTGCTTGTCTGTATCTACTCTGTTGGTTGCAGAATGGAAGCTGTAAGTCTCAGGGTCCATCTGATGAAGCTCTTAGCTTTTGGATTGGTAGAAGCTAGAAGCCCACTAAAAGATGTATTTAAAGATTTAAAGTCGCAAGGATGTTAAGTTGGACACAAGTGTGGGAAATAAATTAATGTGTCTTTAAAGAAGACTAAAATTATCCCAAGATGATTTGGCTCTCTTTTGTAACATTCTAACTGGACATCGTTACTAAATTCAGTATTCGCATGGTAAAATCTTTAACCCGAGCGTGGCTTTTCCTTTTTATGGAACCTCCAGGTTACAGGAAAAAGAAAGGTTCTGATTTCTGAGACCTCAGAAAGCTGAGGGTTTGGAAACCTCAAGCAAGGGGGTTTCTGGGAATATACATGGGTGTCTCGTTAAAGGGAGAGTTATTTCTTCCATCTCTTAATGTGTTTCAGGGATGTCCCATTTGTTCTAAAGATTTCTTTACTCATTGTGTATGTGTGCACCACATGCATGCCAGTGACTTCAGAGCCCAGAAGAGGGTATTAGGTCCCCTAGAGCTGGAGTTGCTGGTGGTTGGGTGGGTGCTGGGAACCCAACCTGGGTTCTCTGAAGAACAGGAAGCACTCTTAACTGTTAAGACATTTTTCAGGCCTCTTAATTTGTTTTGTAGGGGAGTGAGGGGCGTACACATGCTAGAGCCTACATGAGGAGGTCAGAAGACAACTTTCCGGAGTTTGGTCTCTCCTCCTACACAGGGTAGATCTCAGCTCACTGGGCTTAGCCTCATGCTTTTACCCACTCAACCATCTCAGTGTCCCAAACAGGAGCATTTTCCTGCCCAGACGACTGACTGGTAGTGCCATTTGGAGTAACTCTCTTTTTTTATTATTGATTTTTATTGAGCTCTACATTTTTCTCTTCTCTCCCCTCTGTCTCTCCCCTCCCCCCTTCAACTCTCTCCCAAGGTTCCCATGCTCCCAGTTTACTCAGGAGATCTTGTCTTTTTCTACTTCCCATGTAGATTAGATCTATGTATGTCTCTCTTAGGGTCCTCATTGTTGTCTAAGTTCTCTGGGATTGTGATTTGTAGGCTAGTTTTCTTTGCTTTATGTTTAAAAACCACTTATGAGTGGGTACATGTGATAATTGTCTTTCTGTGTCTGGGTTACCTCACTCAAAATAATGTTTTCTAGCTCCATCCACTTTCCTGCAAAATTCAAGATGTCGTTATTTTTTTCTTCTGTGTAGAACTCCATTGTGTAAATGTACCACATTTTCCTGATCCATTCTTCTGTGTAGGGACATTTAGGTTGTTTCCACGTTCTGGCTATGACAAACAATGCTGCTGGCTTAACTCTTAAGAGAAGGGACAGACAACCCGGTTTGGTGGCTTCAGCATGAATGAGGCAGAGGCAGGTGTATCATTCTAAATTCAAGCCAGCCTGTTCTATGTGGGGAGATCCAGGTAAGCCAAGGCTATGTAACAAGACCCTGTCTCAAAAAGAAAAGAGCAGATGGTGGTGTTGGTAGCAGTGGTCCTGGAGAGATGGTTCAGCAGTCAAGAGCACTGGCTGCTTTTCCAAAGGATCTGGGTCAGATTCCTTAGGGGATCTGACATCCTCTTCTGGCCTCCCTGGGTACCAGGCACACAAGTGGTGCACAGACATGCATACATCCAGACAAAGCAATCATACATATAAAATAAAAAAATAAAAAACAAAAGAAGAGGATACAACAGTGTATTTTCTTTTTGTTATCTTATGATCATTTGGGCAGTGTAAAATGTCCTGTTTCCGCTCAGGCCCACAGATACAACTGAGATACCGGATCCCAGCCAAACATTAAAGCAGAGGAAATGAGTCAACCGTGTTCCCACTCCCGTGTGATTATCTTCAAGAGTAATAATCTAAAATATATTCTAACATAATTTTTGCTTGCGTATTATATAGAACCGTAACCGTGAAATCATTGTGTGTACATATTTTTCCACTTGGTATTTTATGTTTTACTATGTTGTGCTACAGAGATTTTATACTGAGCTCTAAAAAGGAAGTAGGGTGCCGAGTAGCTCTTCTAGGAAACGGAAAATATTCTGAGACTGAAATGTCCTCTCAGATCAAAGATTTTGAGTGACCAGAGAGAAGATTGGAAGAATGGAAAATCATGAGCTGAAGACTGGGCTTTCTAAATTATTGGCTAAAAATGAAAGAATTGTATTTAGATATCTAATGTAACTAAAATTAAAGTCAAGCATAACTTTCATCTAACAAAATTTATTTTTTCATATTTCAGATAATATTTTCATTTTTATAGTCAACATATCTATTTATTTGAGCTAATGTCTCATTGTTTTTTTAGGCTGGCCTCAAAATCTCAGTCCTTCCTCCTCCTCCCTGTCCTCCCAAATCCTGGGAATACTCCTGGGTACCACTGTGCCTAAGCAGACTTTTGTTGGAAATAATAGTGTGGTTGACAAAAGTGTACTTTTATATCTCTAGATTTATTGGATGAAATGAATACATTTTATCTTAGTCACATTAATTCTGTAAGTAGCCATGGGATTATGAATATATTAGTGAAAGCCAAACAATAAATGTTTGCTAAATCAATCCATGATTAAGTACCTACTATCCAGCAAAGGTGTTAAGCATGAAGAGAAATCATGTCCCAGCCTTAAGTGTCTTACTTTCTCCTGGGATTATGGATGTATCATCCCAACTAAGATGCTTAGTGCTGGGATGGACACAAGACAGTGGAGCTTGGCGTCTTCTTTCTCGTTTTATTTAGCACAGAGTTTCTTCTCTTCTGTCAAACAGTGTATGTTGTCATGTAGGGTTCAAACAGCACTGTTTGTGCTCGGTCTTTCTAACTTCATCACGAACAGAGTTTCTAGAGGCTGTGGCTCACGTGCGCTCCTCCACTGTAGCTCCAGACCTCTGGGCTGCCACCTACAATACGCACAATTCCATTTCCTGTAGCATTTACTCTAGTACACTTGTTTTCCCGTCTGTCTCTTGAATGCCTCTTAATGCCAGAGCTCTTGGACACTTCTGTAGCCACGGAATTCTCCATGCGGTTCAGTCATGCTGGAGAAATTGGGCAGTTCTCATGGCGTCTAACTCCATTTCCTCAGGACCTGACTCTAGTGAAAACATTCTGCTATGCTTCAGCCATGTTGAGGATGGACTGGGAGAGTTTGGGACTGGAGGCAACTAGAAGAAAAGGAGTTGTAACAGTAGAGGAGAGAAGAGACTGTTGTTTGGGGAGACAAGGTAAAGAGAACTTCTGGGCTTCTTTGAGAAACGTTATCGACTGTGGGGCTATTTGGTGATGCACGGATTCTGGGAGAGGAGAAGCCCTTTGTTGTCTCTTCGTTGAAATAAGTGCAGAGGTAAGAAGACTCTTGTGTATCTTTCCATTCTTCTCTGCCTCTTTTCTAATAGAACCTGGATTTTGTTTGGGTAATTCATCCCACTGCGATTACCATATGCTAGCCGCAGTTGATCCACAGGTTGAATGGTTTAGAACTGAACAAAAAAAAATACATTCTAATGAATGTAACATGAAGAGGATTTTGCCGATTTTTTAATTGATTTTTATTGAGCTCCCCTCCCTGCCTCTCCCCTCCCTCCTTCAACTCTCTCCCAAGGTTCCCATGCTCCCAATTTACTCAGGAGATCTTGTGTTTTTCTACTTCCCATGTAGATTAGATCTATGTATGTCTCTCTTAGGGTCCTCATTGTTGTCTAAGTTCTCTGGGATTGTGATTTGTGGGCTGGCTTTCTTTGCTTTATGTTTAAAAACCACTTTAAGTGAGTACATGTGATAATTGTCTTTCTGTGTCTGGGTTACCTCACTCAAAATAATGTTTTCTAGCTCTGTCCGTTTTCCTGCAAAATTCAAGATGTTATTTTTTGTGCTGTGTAGAACTCCATTGTGTAAATGTACCACATTTTTCTTTCCATTCTTCGGTGGAGGGACATTTAGGTTGTTTCCACGTTCTGGCTATGACAAACAAAGCTGCTATCAACATAGTTGAGCACATGATGTTGTGGCACAATTGAGCATCCTTCGGATACATACCCAAAAGTGGTATTACTGGGTTTTGAGGAAGGTTGTTTCCTAGTTTCCTGAGAAATCGCCACACTGACATCCAAAGGGGCTGTACCTGCTTGCATTCCCACCAGCAAGGCAGAAGTGTTCCCTTTTCCCCACAACCTCTCCAGCATAAGTTGTCATCAGTGTTTTTGCTCTTAGCCATTCTTACAGGTGTAAGATGGAATCTCAGAGTTGTTTTGATTTGCATTTCTTTTTTTT
>NW_026067920.1:24129289-24144503 GCF_014885135.2 Alexandromys fortis
CCAGGCTGGTCTCGAACTCACAGAGATCCGCTTGCCTCTGCCTCCCGAGTGCTGGGATTAAAGGCGTGCGCCACCATCGCCCGGCTTTGATTTGCATTTCTTTGATGACTAAGGATGTTGAACATTTCCTTAAGTGTCTTTCAGCCATTTTAGATTCCTCTGTTGAGAGTTCTCTGTTTAGGTCTGTACTTCATTTTTTTATTGGATTATTTGTTCTTTTGATGACCAGTTTATTGTGTTCTTTGTATATTTTGGAGATCAGACCTCTGTCTGATGTGGGGTTAGTGAAGATCTTTTCCCATTCTGTAGGCTGTCGTTTTGTCTTGTTGACCATGTCCTTTGCTATACAGAAGCTTTTCAGTTTCAGGAGTTCCCATTTATTAATTGTTTCTCTCAGTGTCTGTGCTACTGGGGTTATATTTAGGAAGTGGTCTCCTGCGCCAATGCGTTCAAGTGTACTTCCCACTTTCTCTTCTATAAGGTTCAGTGTGGCTGGCTTTATGTTGAGGTCTTTGATCCATTTGGACTTGAGTTTTGTGTATGGATATAGATATGGATCTATTTTCATTCTTCTACCTGTTGATACCCAGTTATGCCAGCATCATTTGTTAAATATGCTTCCTTTTTTCCATTTGATTTTTTTTGTTTCTTTGTCAAAAATCAGGTGTTCGAAGGTGTGTGGATTAATATCTGGGTCTTCGATTCAGTTCCATTGCTCCTCCTGTCTGTTCTTATGCCAATACCAGGATTTTTTTTTTTTTTTACTGTAGCTCTGTAGTAGAGTTTGAAGTCAGGAATGTGATTCCTCCAGAAGTTCCTTTATTGTACAGGATTGTTTTGACTATCCTGGGTTTGTTGCTTTTCCATATGAAGTTGAATACTGTTCTTTCAAGGTCTGTGAAGAATTTTGCTGGGCATTGCATTGAATCTGTAGATTGCTTTTGATAAGATTGCTATATTTACTATGTTAATTCTATCTACCAAAGAGCATGGGAGATCTTTCTACTTTCTGGTGTCTTAACATGAAGAGACATAAAATGTAATAGTTTTATTCATTCACTGAAAATTTTGTACATGCAGACCATGTTTCTATCATATTCACCATTCAGTCCTCCCAGATGCATTCCCACCCCACTCAACTTCAGTACCTTAAAAATTATATATATGTGTGTATATACATATATAATGCACATATTATATGCATATATGATATATGTATCATAATATATGCATATACACATATGTGTGTGTATATGTGTACATAGTATATACATATATGTGTGTGTTCATATATATGTATATACACATACCACCAAATCCACTATATGCTGCCCACATGCTCATGACCGTGAAGCCATCTTCTGGAACATGGAACATGTTCAAATTACCAGGGGCCACACCTTTAGTGAAAATGGGTTCTTCTACCCCCAGAAGCTCTCAGCTCTCAGTAACTCCTCAGTGAGGGGTAGGAGACTCATGAGCTCCCTCCCCCAAAGTAGATTGTTAGCTGAACTGATTTTGCCCAGGTCTTACAGGCAACCACGGCCTCTGTGAGTTTATGAGTACAGAGACCGGCCATGTTCAGAAGACATTGTTTCGCTCTAGTCCTCTTGACCTGTGGTCATACAGCATTCTGTCCCCTCCTTCAAGATAATCTCTGAGCCTTTGGAGAAGGGATGAGGTGTAGATGTCCTATCTGGCCCAGCACCAAGAGGAGATATTTGATATGGAACTTTGGAATAGGGTCTTTTTCATGGTTTAAATGTGTCTCCCAAGTTCATGTGCTGGCAACCTTATCTCCAATGTGACAATACTAAGACTTGACTGGATCTAGAGTCACCTAAGAGACAGACCGATGGGCATGACTGTGAGGGAGTTTCTGTACTATATTGGGTTCATTGAAATGAGAAGATGGACCCTGAGTAGCATTCTACAAGCCAGGATCCCAGACTGGATAAAACCACAAAGCCAAAGCAAGCAGAGCAACAACCTTTGTCTCACTCTGCTTCCTGACTACAGATGCTGTGACCAGCTGACCCGATATCCTTGGCGCTATGATGGACCAGAGTAGATCCTTCATTCCTTAAGTGGCTTTTTTCAGGTATTTTGTTCCAGCAATGAAAATAATGCAGTTTGAGTACTTTAAAGGTAATTATGCCCATAGGTAAAGCTCTCCCGGTTGGGGCTGGAACCCTTGGGGAAGAGCTTGAGGCTAAGGGGCGTGTTCTTTCAGGCTCTTGCTGTTCTGCCTTCTGCCATGTGGGGATGCAGCCACACAGTCCTCCGTAGAGGTCAGTCTCCAGCTCTGGGAGAAAGCAATTTCTTGTTCTTCTTTGGTTTCCTTTTCTCCTATATTTTTATAACAGCATAAACTAAGAGGTTGGGTTTTTTCCCTCATAAGAAAATGACACTGAATAGTTCATTGAACTTTACTGTGTCTGATATGACAAAATGTAGAAGCCATCTTAAGACCACTAGTTAAAAATAAGACCAATGGGCTTGAGACTTCAGATCAGAAAAAAATCTGGGAGGAATAGGAAAGATTTTACATTTAAATTTAATTTATTATTTCTCATGCATGTATGTGTCATGGCATGTGTGTGTGGAGGTCCGAAAACAACCTTTGGGCTGGATCTTCAGCGGTCTAGCTAATAACATAGAGCATGTAATTTACTAAGACCTGAACTCCCAGGACATGGTCTTCTCTAAAACATACATTTCTTTAAACTTATTCATTTTAGTTTTTCCAGAGAAGGTTTCCCTGTGTATCCCTGATTATTCTGGAACTCCCTCTGTACATGAGGCTATCATCAAACTTGGAGACCTATCTACTCTTGCCTCCTGAGTGCTGGGATTAAAGGTGTACAATATTACGATCCCATTTTCTCAGCACAAGCTGGCTTATACTTGTTTTGTAGCTGAGGCTGGCCTAAACTCCTGATCCTCATGTCACCATATCCCAAGGACTGGGATTGTAGGCATGTACCATCCACCACACATGACAAATTCTGTCTATATTAAGACAGACAAGGTGGTATCTAAACACTTATAATTTCAGTAGGAGAATTGCTGTAATTTCAAGGCCAGCCCGGGATACACAGTATTTCAGGCTAGTCTTTGCTGCAGAATGAGGTCCAGCGCCAACAAAATAAAACAAAGCAAAGCCAAACAAAACAATGCCAATGATAGGGACAGAATTTAAACTTTCACTTCCTATATTACATTTAGCAGTTGCTATATTCCTGTTCTTGCCCAAGACTGCTGGCAGGTTTGAATCCCGAACATAGTTCCTACGTCATAATGGAAGTTTACAACTTTGACCAAGCCTTTTGACAGAGTACGGGAAATAAAAGTCGACCAAACAGGAAGTAGGCAGAGCGGCACAGGACAGCAGGAAACATTGAGGCCTAGTGTAAGAATTGTTTCTAGAGCACATAAGAACCAAACAAAATACCCAAAGCTGAAATCTTAAATTTTCAAACATTTAAAGGGGATCATGGGAGTGGGGGAAAATAAGGAAGTACAGAGGAGAAAGATTGTCTTTTACTGGAGTAATTTATTACACGAGTCAACCAATGTAGTCAGCAGAGGTAGCGGTAGAGGCAATTTTAAAATATTTTTAAAACTCCCTTGACCATTCTCCCACGACGATGAGAATCTTGTGGCTTCTTTCTTTGAAGCTGGACCAATGTGACTGGTTGACCAGTTGGAGTATGGTGGAAGCTATTAAATGGACTGTTCAGGCTAGGCCATCCATCCCCAGGTTGTCTGTGTCAGTGGCAGTAGGGATGGGGACACACACTGTCACCTGCACCAGCCTGAAAAGTCCCTTTACTATCTGGAAATTTCAACTGAGGTAAAGTCAGATTCTTGGGTTTGACACAGAAAATAATTTGAGGAGAATCTAATTATGAAGCAGAGTTGGAATTTATGAAAAGACATTTTAGTTTATTTACTTATTGAGACCAAGTCTCACTCTGTAGCACTGGCCAGCCAGGGACTCCCTATGTGAATCTAGATGGCCCTGAACTCACCTGCTTCTGCCCCTAGGTGCTGGGCTTAAAGGCAAGTGCCACCATGATTAGCTTAAAAGATAGTTTTAATACAAATTTTATGCATCAGGGATAAGAGAAAGAAGGCACTCTAGAAGAAGGTGAGGCACCAAGAGCGTGGTATGGGCATCTTTGAGCAGTTCACAACAATGTAACCTTGTTTGAAACTATTATCTTATTAAATATTTTAAAACTATATTTTATGTATAGCAATATAGTTCATATGTTAAATAGCACTATTCTAGAATGACTTGATATAGCTTTAAACAGAAGTAAAAAGGGAAAATTTTAAGGTTACAGAAGCCCACCCTCAGAACAAAATTTCTACATTCACTTTTTCTAAATCGGCCAATATGCCAGATGTACCATGCCTGGTCGTGTCTGCTTCCCACTGGAGTTAAGAGATCCCGGCCTTCACAGCCACTGCCCCAAAGGCTCGACTGTTTAGGAATGCAGACATGGCTCTTGCTGCTTCAGTACGCAGAAAGTTGGATGTGTATTTGCAAACTATTATCTTTAAGGAGATCACAGGGTGGTTCCTGGGTGAGACTTGACAGGAGTGCAGTTGAGAGGAGACAGCCTAGAACACAGGGAGGCAGGGCAGTGAGTAGCTTCACCGTTAGCAAAGCCTTGGCTAAGATTCTCAAAAAAAAAACGCCTGTGAGGGGAATGAGGCCTGACTCAAGGTCACCTGCATCCATGCCTTAAGCCTAGTTCGTTACTATTGTAACATAGACAATCTGTATATAAAGGAATAGTATCTCTGTGTCAACAACCTTCACAGCTAAGGCCAGTTGTGATGCAGGTCTTGCTTCTTAGCTGGCGAGAGGCATCAACCAGACTCCTGAATGAGGGCCTCCTTTTCCTTCCCACGTTACCATAATTCCCTGTCTCTCTTTTCTGCTTCGTCTGGAACCTTCATTGGAGCCTTGAGCCTGAGTGAGAAGTTTCACTATTCTATCTCAGCCTTGCTGTGAGGAAGCACAGCTAACCCATGTAGAAAGACCACGGGGAAAGATTCACGTGTGGAGAAGGAGAGATGCATGTAGCGACCACTTTTCAGGTACTTCTCTTCCATGCGCCGCCATGTCTGACCGCATGGCAAACCCTACGATGGATGGATCTAAAACGTCCACCACAAAGCTCATGTGCTTGGGCTCTGGCCCACGGCTGGTGCTGCTTTAGGAGGTCCTGGAGCCTTTGTGTGCCAGGGACTATGTGGAAGAGGTGGGGAGGCAGAGCTTGAGAATTATAGCTTGGTCTTGCTCTCCCCCACTTTCTGCTCCTGATACCTTGAAGAAGTAGCAAGTAAGAGACCCCAGCTGTTCCACCACTGTGCCTTCGCTGCCACGATGGACTACAGACCCTTAGACCGTGGGCCAAAATAAGTCCTCTTCCCGATAAGAGCAGCAAGTAATACAGACCCTCAGCCAAAATGATCCCTTGAGCTCTTCCTGAACTCCTGACCCATTAAAGGCGTAAGATATCACATGATGGTTTTTGTTGTTTTAAGCCAATGAGCTTTAGAGTAGCTTGTTGTGCAGCAATAGAAGAACTAGAACAAAATAGAAGGGGTGACTTAGATCCTATAGTTCTTTAGCAAGTAGAGAAAGAACCCAGGGCTCTTTAGAAGTCATTATAACTAATTGCTATAACTAGCAAGGTGAAGTGATAGTTTCCAGTCAGAAGCCCTGTTTTAATAATGAAAGCAAATAGCTAAATGGCGGGGCCAGGTATCTCCAAAGGAAAGACTTTGTTCTAGAAAAATGGTAGAATTGATGTTTGAACAGTCCACCGTATTTCTCAAGGGGGCTCTGTAGTTCTTTCTATTACTTCGTCTTCCTGTTTCATATTACCAATGTCAGACACTTCAGGTATCCTTGACATGTCATAACTCAGCATCCAAAGCCACAGACTGGGAAGTTTAGGACCCCTGTAAACTGGGTACCAGCTTAATGGTTTTAGAATAGTCAAAAGAAACTACCAGTAGGGCTGTAACTGTGACCTAAGTTTCAAGATGGGTAAGATGGATGTAGAGAAGCCAAAGAATTACAGGGCTTAAACTCCTGGATTAATTTTCTTGTTTTAAAGTATTGAAAGAACATTAAGGAAAATTAAGAGCCTTCTGAGATAGCCTAGTGGTTAAAGGCACCTGACACAAACCCTGACTATCTGAGCACTGTCCTTGGGATCTGACTCCAACCCTGTCTATCTGAGTTCTCTCCTTGGGATCTACGTGGAAAGCACGCTGACACCCACAATTGTCCTCTGATCTCCACACCACAGTGTGTCATATGTGTACCCCATGCAGTGCACCCCTCACAACAAATAAATGTAATGGGAGTTAAGGAAAGAAAATTAAGACCAGCTAAGGCATATGCAGATAAATGACATGGAAGATGCTCATATGCTCATATGTTTGGAGTAGCAAATTAATTAAGACAAAAAGTAGATGGGTAGTTGTTTAGGCTTGGGGCACATAGGAATCGATTGCTGGTGAATATAAGTATGGCATTCCTTTTTAGGGTGCTGAGAGTACTCTCAAATTGATTGTGAAGAAGGTTGCAAAACTAAATGAACAGATTGAGCACACCAAATCCAAACGTCTAAAATCCAAATGGTCTAAAATCAATCTTTTGAATGCTGCTGTGGTATAACTATTTCCTTCATGTGTGACATGGCCATCACTATCACGAAGCAGAATTGAATAGAGTTCTACAGAAGACCCTGGCCTACAGTCATGGCAACAAAACAAGAGAATACTATGACTGATAGCTAATATACCGCAGTGGCAATGTGTCTGTTAGCATTCCTCCTGGGAGGACAGTTGTAAGATCCTTACGTGAGATTTCAATCACCGCCTCCTGCCTCAGCTGCACATGGTCTTGGTGGATAGTAGGAAGCACTAGGGCACAGTAGATGGTGGATGGAGCATGGGGTGGGATTCTCCAGTGTGTACTTGCTTATGAGTCAACCATGTTGGGGGTGGAACTTTCCAGTTGTATAGTCTTGCATCACCCATATTCCTGTAAGTATCCCCAATAGATCCATTGACTAACAAGCTAGGTTTGGATGAAATCTCCTTATTCATCTGTTGATGTTCTCTTTCTGGTATTGTTGACTTGCTAGAGTCACAGCTTGGGTCCTGGCAGAGCCCCTTACAAGCTAAGCTCAGTCACTGGTCTTTAATAGACCAGATAGATAGATACATAGATACATAGATAGATAGATACATAGATACATAGATACATAGATACATAGATACATAGATAGATAGGGCTCAGTCACTTATCTTTAGTAGACCAAATAAATAAATAAATAAGCCTCCATCACTTGTCTTCAATAGACCAAACAAACAAACAAATCATGAAAAGCAAAAATACTTTCGGCAATGTGACCATGTTGGGAAGAAAAACTAAAGAGAGTGATGACCAACCCCTCCCCCCATCAGTCCGTGTTTGGGGACCTAATGTGAGGTCTGAGGTGTTCATAACTAAGCCATCCTAGTCAAGGCATCCTCTTGCCCACTGTCATTGTCTGGGCTGCGGCCTCTCCTGCATGGTGGGCCGACATGCCAGAACTGGACGCAGTCATCTCTTTAGGAGATGAGCTCCGCATCTACCCGGCACCAACTTCAGCCTTTTCCTCTCCCAGCTGGAGACTCTTAGGGAAATTCCAACTTCTTGGGGTCCATTTCAATAGTCTGACGGTCAAAGGGAGGAGCACAGAGTCTCTTTAGAATATCATCGTTCCTGTCAGTACGGGTACAGGGTGACAAGCCACACACAGCTGATATGCTGTCCTAAGTGAAAACCCCACCCCCGACTTCATGGGCTGGGTCATAGTCAGAGCACCGGCACAGTAACAATGCTGGATGAAATCACCTTCAGGCTATGCATGGAAGCTGTAAATGAAACACAGGAGAATTTTATGTTTAGAGCTGAGTCTCAGCCCCAAAATATCCCATTATCAAATCCAGAATATCTGATCCCAACCATTTTAGATAAAAGATGTCCAATGGTTTTAAAAAACTATTGATGTAGGCTGGGCATGTTGCAGCCTGTCTATAATCTCTGCTCTTGAAAGGTAAGATGGTGGTGTGGGGGGAGGGAGCTCAAAGCCATCTTTGGCTACATAATGGGGCCAGTCTGGGTTATATAATGCTCTGCTTTAAAAAAATCAAATAAAAAATATTTCACTGGACACTTTAAGTTGTCAAATTGTATAGGGTATGAACACTGTAACATGACCCTGTCCTGAAGCCCTGGCCAGAGAGAACCTATTATAGACTGTGTCCTTTCTTTTAACTATCAGATTATGATGTTCTGTCCCTTGCAAAATTATTGTGCTGAACTGGAATGGTAGGACTGGGAGCTGAAGTTGGTCTCCAGAGAAAAAGTACCAATGGCTTCCATTCTACACCCATCACGCGAACGGACAAAGAACTCTGCCAAGCTTCTGAATGGGCAGAAGTCATACATCCCACAAAACCCAGTTCTTTTCTTTTAAAATGTGGGCTCCTTAATACCTCTTTCCTCAGTTGGTACCAAAAATAAAAACCACCTCTAGGGACTGAAGAGGAGGCTCAGAGGTTAAGAGCACACACTGCTCTTGTGTGTGTGTGTGTGGGGGGGGGCTGAGTTTGTTTCCCAGTGTTCATATTGGCAGCTCCCCACTGTAAGCCCCTGAAGGCAGGAAACAGCCAGGCCCAGCCCTGAGCACCTCCTACTCATATCTTCTACCCACAGAATACGCTAACTACCTAATGACCTGGGCTGGCCCTCACCCTACAGAGTAGACAGCCCAAACTCAGGACTTGGATTCCCACCAATCCTCACCCTGGAAATCTCCACCCTAGAAAGCTTTGGCCCCAAGAATCCCTATATAAACCCTGCCTTCTGTTTGGTTCTCTGCTGCTTCTCGCCTGAGCAGAGGCAGTCATCCTCCTGGGTTCTTTCCTCCCAGTAAATCTCCTGTGTGAGATTTTGTGTGGTGGGACTTTGTGGTCTTCCTTGGCTCCTGACTGCCCGCATGCTTTCCCCTCAGACCTGTGACATTTACATTGGTTCCATGACTTGGATAGACTTTCCTTGTGCCTATGCTCCCCCTCGGGCTCTAAACTGCATGGGACCCTATTCCTCATCTCCAGATCACCCACAACAGGCTCACCAATCACTCAGCACCCTGTCTACCAGCAGCAATTAGGTAAGTTTCCCCTGTGCTCAGTGTAAACGTTTCTCGGATTCTGAGGAAGTGACCATTGAGTGTCCAGCACCTCTCTTGTTGAAATAGGAGCGGCGGCAGGGCTGCGTCCCCGGCACCCGGCCGCCCGCATGGCTAGCTTATGCCCGAAATAAGTACACGGAAACTGTATTCTTTCAAACACTGCCTGGCCCGGCTAGATCCAGATTCTTATTGGCTAGCTCTTACATATTGTTCTAACCCATTTCTAATATTCTGAGTAGCCCAAAAGCTGGCTTACCAGAGAGGATCTTAACCTGCATCTGTCTGGAGAAGGAGAATCATGGCGACTCTCTCACTCAGCTTCTTTTTCCCAGCATTCTCCTCTGTCTACTCCGCCTACCTAATTTTCTGTCCTATGAGGGCCGAGGCAGTTTCTTTATTATTAACCAATGAAATCAACAGATAAGATACAAGACCCACCTCCATCACTCTCTGATACTCTTGGAGGTGGAGGTACACCCAGCCATGGTCCATGGTCTTTAAGGCCCTCTTCTCCTGACTCCATCCCCAACCCTGGGAGCTACACTCATAGAGTTTCCTTAGACCCAACTAGGCTATTGTGCTCCTTCCTACTCTCTTCTCCCATCTTCCCTTTAGAGCTGCTGTAACTCCACAGGCTCCTCTAGGCCCTCATGGCTTTATGACTCCTTTCTCAGACTCTTTCCTGTGGATTAGATACCCCAGCAACTTAATTTTCATCCCCACCTTCTAGCTTCCTCAAAAGCCCTGTTACCAGGTGCAGAGTCTCTCCCTGGGCTTAGCCAGGCTAAGTCCCTGACCCCTGTTGAGTGTGGCTATGAACCACTGAATGGCATTTGTCTTCCTTCAGTCCTCCCTTCTTGGGGGATATGTGTACACTGTGTGAAGGTGTGTTGCTGTGGTTGGTGTAGGAAAAAGCTGAATGGCCAATTAGCTAGGCAGGAGGGATAGGTGGGGCTTCCAGGCAGAGAGAGAAAGGAGGAGGAGAAAATAATTGAGTTGTGGAGGAGACATGGTTGACACCCCATGCCAATAAGACACGGAGTGAGCTGGACACGCAGAATGAAAGGTAAAAAGCCATATGGTAAAGAATGGGTTAATAAAAGCAGATTATATTATAAGAGCTAGTGGGACAAGCCTAAGCTAAGGCCAAGCTTTCATAATTAACAATAAGTCTCCATGTCATTATTTGTGAGCTGAAGGCCCAAAGAAAGTTACGACTACACTCCTTGATCTCTGAGGATGCCCATGACCACAGGTTACAGTGACTTTTTTTCTTCCTAGGCCCCTCACATCCATGGGAATGATGTCCTCCACATCCTCTCACTCCCCTTGGAATGCCTTTGGAAAACCCCCAGCCTCTACACCTGGAACCCATCCTGAAGGGCCCTATATTAAAATTTTGCAATAAAATTTGCCCTCAATATCCCTTAGGATCAATCCAAAGGGTCACCTAATGGCACCCTTGATCCTAATATTATTCAGTACCTTTACAAATACTGTGAGTGATCAGGGAAATGAAAAGAGATTCCCCCATTCCCTAATTCTCTTTTCTCTACTCCAAGCCCTGTTTGTTTTTGTCTGATTCCTCCCCACAAACTGTGTAAATTCCTATTTTTTAAAATTACCATTGATGGATCTGGAAGTTTGTTACAAAGCAGAAGCCAGAGCCGATCTAGCAGGAGGGACAAAAGTGAAGGAATAGGCCAGCTGCAGCACCGACCCCCCCCCCATTCCTTGCTTTTCTCAGCTCCCGCCTGTAGTGTCCACTGTCTATAGTCAGGGCTCGAAAATGTCCTGCCTCTAAGCCTACTTTGCGCTCCGCTTACTGGATTTCATTTTACTTGTCTTTTCGGTGTCCTTTAGATGGGTATGCCATTAGACTGATGCTTTATGCTTTCCCACTTCAGTTAAAGCTCGCTGTTCCCTCATCCAGTAACTGATGGAAGCAGATGCTGAGATCCACAGTCAAGCACTGGGCCAAGCTCCAGGAGTCCAGTAGCTGAGAGGGAGGAGGGGCTCTAGGAGCAAAGCAGGGTCAAGGTCATGACGGAGGAACCCACAGAGGCAGCTGACCCGAGCTAGTGTCTGCTCCAAGAATCCGGACTGACAGCTAGGGAGCCTGTGTGGGACTGACCTAGGCCCTCTGCATGTGTAGTTTGGTCTGTCTGTGGGGCCCACAGCATTGGATCAGGACCCGTCCCTGGCACATGAGCTGGCTTCTTAGAACCTATTCCCTGAGGCAGTCTCTGACTAGGACCCTATTGTGGAATATTTGTTTAACTATGCAAAAGTGTGTCATATTTGTTTAACTACGTAAAGACATGTTGCTCTTTTAACTTGCCTGCCCAATGCACCTGATTGGTCTAATAAGAAGATGACCAGGAAGGAGGTATAGGTGGGACTTCTGGGCAGGGAGAGTAAGTAGAAGGAGAAATTTAGGCTTGGGGAGAGGAAAAAAAAAAAAAAGAGATGCCAGGGAGACGTGAGGAAGACACCAGGGGCCAGCCAACCAGACACAGAGGGAGCAAGAAAGTAGGACATACAGAATACAATAAAGGTAGAAAGTTTTGAGACAAAACTTAGATGAATAAAAACAGATTAAATTAGGTCATAAAAAAAAACTAGTGGGACAAGCCTAAGCTAAGACTGAGCATCCATAATTGATAATGAGTCTCCATGTCTTTATTTGGGAGCTGGTTGGTGTTTCAAAAAAAAAATTCCAACTACTGGACCCAGAATGGAATTATAATACCCCAGGAGGTATCCTTGCTAGGGATCAATTTATAGCTTGGTTCCTGGCCAGTCTCTACAAGGCCACCCTCAAAGTGGTAAATTAGGAAAAAACCCAAGAGGTCATCCAGGACAAACACAAAAACCTGTCTCAGTTCCTAGTCCATCTTACAAAAGCCCTCTTACAATATGCCAATCCCGAGACCCCGGAATGAAAGCAACTCCGTATGACCTACTTCTTCTCCCAGAGTTTCCCTGGTATTAGGGCCACATGTAAGTGTCTAGAGAAAGGAACTCTGATTCCGTAGGCAGAAGGCTTAGCTAAGGCCTTTGAGGTGCACCATGAGAAAGCTGAAAAGCCGGAAAACAACAATACCTGATGCTAGCTAAGGTCGTTTAGCCAGTTCTAGCGGTTGCCCAGGATTTCTGGCCTCCTAAAGCCCCAGAATCTCTGGGCGCCTGTTTCAAATTCAGTCAGGAGGGTCCCTGGGCCTGTCCTAACCCTTGTAAACCACCTCAACTATGTCCAAGGTACCATCAAGAAGGGCATTTGGGATGTTGACTGCCCCATGTCCCTCATGGAGTGGGGACATCAGGCCCAGATCACCCTCCAGTCAACCTCCTAGGTCTGGCCATGGATGACCGGGGGAACCTGGCTCCCTGGGTCCAACAACTGCTCTACCGGGAAGCCTCAGGTAGTCATCACAGTGTCACAGTGGTCCATCTCCTTTCTGGACACCAGGGCTACTATTTTGGTCATGACAGAGTTTTGGGTACCCACCTCTCTTTCACATTCCTCTATTGTTAGAATATGGGGACAGCCTTATCAGCCTCACCAAACCCCACCACTTAGCTATATTTTAGGGGTATTTCCCTTGCCCACTCCTTCCTAATGGGACCAACCTGCCTGGTCACCTTGCTGAGAAGGGCACCCCTAGCTAAAGTAGGAACCTCTATTTCTTTTGCTTCCCCCATCTGCTTGACTCCAGGCTCACCAACCATCTCCCCTCTTCTTTTCCTCCAAACCACAATCTGACACAACTCTTCCCTTACTGGCTTCCCAGGTGGATTCCTGAGTATGGGATACCCCAAACCCCTCTATAGTCAAACGTAAGTCCCTTCTCATCATTCAATTACAAAACCTTTTCATTGCCATCCAGGGCAAAAGGTGACCATAGTCCACCTGCCTGACACTGGTTATTTGGAAAGTTTTGTCTTTCTGTTTTCTGTGTGAAGACAGGACTATCTTTTCTGGTGTATCCCTAAGTTGTGCTGTGCACACAGGAGCCAAGGCGGAAATCGGTCAGACTCAGTTGAATGTAGGAATGCTAGTGGCCACTGTGTGATTTGTTTTTGACTGATCTTTTTCGAGTGTGTGAGCTTACCGTGTTCTGTGTTTATTGGTTTTGCTTTTGCTGCTTCTGCCAGCTGCCAGCCACCACTGCTAACACTGCTTGCCGTGAATGCTTTGATGGCCGGTGCTCAGAATTCATCTGTGGACTTTCTGTTCACTGAATTCAGTAGGAAAGATAGGATTTAAAGACAATACTTGTCTAGTAAGGTACTAAAGCTACACTTCCACGCATTCACATAGAAAAATGTACCAATGGCCTCAGCCAAATTTCTTACATGCGAATCAAAGAAGTTAACCTTCGGGTCACCTGTTACTGTCGCCTCTCTCCACCACCTGGTCCCACCTTCTAACATACAAAGGTCTCCAAACACGACTCCCTTCCCGAGTTTTCTCTCTTCAGGAAGCTTTGGTAGAGGATGCCATAGTTTACTTTGCAGCCATGCCCCTGTCTCAACATTTCAAACTGACTCAAGTTGCTGATCTGGTATCTAAACTTGCTCTTTCCTTCCCTGTCCTTCCTGTCTACATCTGCCCAGGGAAACTCTGACATATGCATATTTAATATCCAAGAGATATTTATACTTTTGTATGGTCCATGAGCTATCTCTAACCAACAGCCTGTCCTAATAGAGCCAGGATATTGCTTTGTATCAGGCTGTGAAAGTTCACTTTAGTCTCCTACAACACCTTTATCCATCTCTCTTTCACCAGGGTTTACCCTCATGCCTGTTTTCTCTATGATCAAAAGGAAGATTAGTGTAAAAAGTGGCCAGAAACTTGGAGATTACCCATATTGGTCCTGCAAATACCGTGGACAGAGAAAACAAGATATTCCATGACAAAAACAAATTTAAACAATACCTATCCACAAATCCAGCCTTACAGAAAGTACTATAAGAAAAACTCCAACCCAAGGAAGGTGACTGCACTCATGAAAACACAGGCATCAGATTACCTCACACCTCATGCCAGCAAACCCCAAAGAAGGGAAACACACAAACACTACCACCAAAAAAATAACAGAAATAAACAATGACTGGTCATTAATATATCTTAATATCAATGGACTTGATTCACTTATAAAAGATACAGGCTAACAGAATGGATACAAAACAGGATCTATTCTCCTGCTGCATACAAGAAACACACCTTGACCTCAAAGTCAGACATTATCTCAGAATAAAGGGTTGGGAAAAGACTTCCCAACCAAATGGATCTAAGAAACAAGCAGGTGTAGCTATACTAATATCTAACAAAATATGCTTCAAACTAAAATCAATAAAAAGAGATGGAGAGGGACACTTCTTACACATCACAGGAAAAACTCACCAAGATGAAGTCTCATTTCTGAAAGTCTTTGCCCCAAACACAAGAGGACTCACATATGTAAAAGAAACATTACTAAATAGAGAATTCTCAACAGAAGAATCTCAAATGGCTGAAAGACACTTAAGGAATTGTTCAACATCCTTAGCCATCAGGGAAAAGCAAATCAGAACAACTCTGAGATTCCATCTTACACCTGTAAGAAAGGTTAAGATCAAAAACACCAATGATGGCTTAGGCCAGAGAGGTTGCAGAGTAAGGGGAACATTCTCCACTACTAGTAGGAGTGCAAACTTTTACAGCTACTTTGGAAATCAGGATGGCGGTTTGTTAAAGTTAAAGCCTTCTTTTTTTGTTTAAACAGAAAAAGAGGAAATGATGGAGGAAGATCATTGGTTAATTAAATAAAGAAACTGCTTGCCGTGATAGGTTAAAACATAGGTGGGAGGAGTAAACAGAACAGGATGCTGGGAGGAAGAGGAAGTGAGCTCAGACTCGACAGCTCTGCTCTCTGGAGCAGAGACAC
>NW_026067920.1:24147588-24149080 GCF_014885135.2 Alexandromys fortis
CAGAGATCCACCTGCCTCTGCCTCCCGAGTGCTGGGATTAAAGGCGTGCGCCACCACCGCCCTACTAAGTGTGCAATTTTTGACCATTGATCTGTACTGAGACCAAGCTGTTTGTATTTCAAGTAGGAGAGAGAGGGGTCAAAAAAATAAAACTCCACTGGAGGGAATTTCTATAAGCTGAGAGCAGATGCTGCAGACTGCAGGCTGGGGCCAGAGATGATGGCTTAGTGGGACTGAAGTTCCGAGGGGGAGGCAAAGAAAGCTAACTGAGTAGGGGAAAAGGGAGACGCTAAGTGTGTTTAGTAGAGATACCCAGATGGGTACAGCAGGCCAGAGCCAAGAGATGCGAGACAGGTGCCCAGGGGGGTACCTTGGGAGGTACAAGGCTCTAGGAGCTGTGGGGACACCTGTGGCATCAGCAAGGAGCAGAACGGTTAGAGCATGTGAAGTTACCTAGAAGGCGAACTCTAGAATTTGGGGTCAAATTTGATGGCAGGAGCCAGCAGAAACAAGCGTTCTGTACATACCCGAGGAGAGTCAGATCGGCAGCCTGGTACAGAGTGGCGGAGGTCCTTGAGAGGGGACTCATTTATGCCACTCTAGAGAGTTGGCACCAGATGAATGAAAGAAAGAAATGAAAAGGAAGGACATGACTGCTCCTAGGTATAGTGGAGGAGGAGGTTTATTGTAGAAGAAAGAGAGAGCATAGCCAGAGGCAGGGACAGCTGAGAGAATCCAGAGTGAACATGACCCTGAGTAGGGCTATGTGTGGAGAGGTGGGTGGGGAAAAGAGAAAGCCAGGAGAATAAAGGGTAGACAAGAAGGCCAGGTAAGCAGAATGGCTGGATTATATAGGGAAGGGCATCTGGGGGAACAGGAAGAGAGGAGAGAGGGCTTGGAGGTAGGAAATTTTTGAGCTCTTACTATAGACAGAGGATGCTCCAGAAGGGAGCTGAGAGTTGCACCAGCCAGCGGGGAATGTATGCCTGGGGTGTGCACGCTGCAATGGCCTACTTCTTTACTTTATTTTCTCCCCTAGTGCTAGGTCCAGCTCCTGGCTCCCACTTTGCAACAAACTTACAGATCCATCAAAGAGAATTTAAAACCAGGACATTTACTTGGGGTGGGGAAGACCAGACAAAAACAAATGGATTAGATCAGAAAAAGATAAACAGGGAATGGGGGATCTCCTTCCATTTCCCTGATCACTCGGAGAAATTATAAAGGTTCTGACTAATATTGGAATCTAGGGTGCGGAATGGTTATCTAAGGGATATTTGAGGCCAAATTTGGCTGCAAAGGTAGATAAATTTGGGGCCCTTCTGGTTGGGTGCAGGTGGAGAGGCTGGAGACTTTCTAAAAGGCATCCTAAGGGAAAGCCAGAAGGTATGGATGACACATTCCACTCAACGGGGGCCAGGGGCTGATTGCTCTAAGAAACTCTGTGCCTGGTATGAACGCGTTTGAAAGAAGCCAAGATGTGAAAAGCCAC